>NC_135497.1:1065505-1354701 GCF_052857255.1 Amblyomma americanum | reverse complement strand
GGGTCTCTGATACCTCTCAAGAAGGGGCTCTCTCTGGCATCAAACCAGCAGCTCCTTAAATACTTTTCGTATTCCCCAGATCCCTAGCCGGGGAATACAGTTCGAAGAATGATCTCCAATCACACGATGGCACTGATGGTACCACCCACGGCAGGGCGGTCCTGATGTTTCTTCGCAGCTCTGTCGAGGGAAAGGGAACAGGACCCGGTCACGTTGTCGTCCCCGCGGCTTCCAGGTGGCCGTGCACGTGCGTCCGGAGGGCACCTGCATGACACAGGAATGCAGGCTGTCTCCCCGCAGGTGTCGAAAGAGCTTGCACTGGTGACCGGAACGCGGAGGCTCTGTCGCAGGTGCGGCACTCGCGCATTGTTCAAATCCAGCGTGACTGAAGGGGACCACACTGATACCGCACTTCGTCGTGGCGAGGACCGGAACGAATACGCTTATGGTCGTCGCTGGCATTCCTGTTGAACGCTATCGTCGCTGCTTCCGGCATTCCTGTTCGAACACGTGGGGTCGCTATTGTCGTCGTTCCCTCTGGCAGTCCTGCAGTCACGTCTCCCCCAGAGGCTCACCCACCCTCGCGGTGGTATTCAGGAATCCTCCCATGCCAACTTCGCCGAATTTTACAGCAGGAAGGAAGCGGGAGCACAACAGCGGGCAGTGCCGCGGACAGAGCGGATAGAAGTTGACGAAGACGATGCTCTGAATGTACAGAGCAAGAGTGCGGTGGAATTCCTTTAATACGAGGCATGTTTCCGCTGTGGCGGTAGCCTCAGTTGTAGCATCACAGGCTACAACTTAGGACGTTTATGACAGAACAGGCTTTCTGCAGGACTGGTTTCAGCTGTTGAGGTGTGTCTATGTTTCCGCCGTTTTAGTTGCGTTGCCTTTTGTCGAGCTAGTGCTGTGCAGCCACTAGCTGAGTGCTTAGTAAATAATCTGTATATAGCACCTTTCTATACATACATAACCTCGTGCAGTAAGCTCCATGTTGAAAAAAGGCGGTGATCGATATCCAAGTAGCCTGGCGCAGCGGCCTTTGTTCGCGTCTCCGCGGGCTCGACTCCCATTCTTTGATATTTTTCTTTCCTTTTCTTCCCCTTTTTTTCCATGCTCGGGACGGAGTGGACACACAACGGCAAGAGACGATCTTCTCTAGGCTCTGAACTTCCGGATTTGTGCTTTCGCACTTATACATGCCCATGGAATAATTTTACACAGCCCAAAGGAGAGCTCAAAGTGAGAATTTGTAGAAATCCACGTACCTGGCATGGCTACGACTGTATGTGAGAACGCCGTTTTAGTTGCGTTGCCTTTTGTCGAGCTAGTGCTGTGCAGCCACTAGCTGAGTGCTTAGTAAATAATCTGTATATAGCACCTTTCTATACATACATAACCTCGTGCAGTAAGCTCCATGTTGAAAAAAGGCGGTGATCGATATCCAAGTAGCCTGGCGCAGCGGCCTTTGTTCGCGTCTCCGCGGGCTCGACTCCCATTCTTTGATATTTTTCTTTCCTTTTCTTCCCCTTTTTTTCCATGCTCGGGACGGAGTGGACACACAACGGCAAGAGACGATCTTTCTAGGCTCTGAACTTCCGGATTTGTGCTTTCGCACTTATACATGCCCATGGAATAATTTTACACAGCCCAAAGGAGAGCTCAAAGTGAGAATTTGTAGAAATCCACGTACCTGGCATGGCTACGACTGTATGTGAGAACTTATCTATAGCGTCAATGATTAGGAGCTACATTTTTTGGCCAAAGTCCTAAAAATGACCTTAATGAGCTTTCGAATACAGTTTTAGCGCTGAAATTCGTCTCGCTTCCACATTCAGCAGACTGAAGCGAAACCTTGCGAAATTCGTTTGACAGTACTAAAAAAAACAGAAACTTTGCAACCAACAGCGCAGAGAGGGATTGTAACCGACGGCGCCACAAACTGGGCATTCTTTGTTTCCGTACGCTTCATACCACTGAGCCACAGCCGTGGCATCCCGCGCTATGATAAGTGCTTGCTGGTAGGAGTTACCTATATGGTCGTCATCGTCATCTTTAATCGGTTCGATCCCTGGTTCGGAGCGGTCGTGCAGTGAAAGCGTACGAGTGATTAACGGTAATTTAGGGCTCGTCACCCACAGCAAAAAGGCGAGAGGCCGACCATTTCTTGTGTGATGTGCATACTTTCAGTAGTTTTAAGAGCGTTAGCTCTTACTGATCACGTTCCGAGATTTTTTGGCGCCTGCTACCACCTCCTTTTCGTGCGCAATTTTCTAAGTCCGAGGAATTCAAGATGGCAGCCTCCATAGTAAATCGATACTGCAACCCATTCGGTGATTGACAGGCAACATCTTGAGTATATTAAATTGGTGATTGAATGGTGACGTCACTTATAAATCCAAGATGTTAGATTCGTATTTCCATTGCTGTACCTCACTTTCATCTAATTCATATCATTTCTAGTAAACCACACAGCTAACGCTCGTTACTTCAACGTCTTCCAGACGGTGGCGGCATCTTTTCTGACAGATGACCGCTCAACGCAGGACGAAGAAAGCGCGTGCACGCCGCGTTAGCTACGACCCGACTTTTTTTTTGCACCCCAGCGAAGGAAGTGAGTAGGGCCGCCACACAGTCTGTCCCCCTTGAACAGGCTGGGTGAGAAAAGAAAAAAAGAAACAGAAAGGCAAAGGGGGCCCTCCACGAGAAGCTGGGCGTGAGGGGAGGACGCACAAAGTGGACAATGCGCGAAGCTTATCGGCGTCTCTCTCCCAAACCAGCGAGGGAGAATATAAGAGAAGAAGGAGGAGCTCAACTTCATGCGGCGCGTGGTGGCGGTTTTGTGAACTAGCGGCGCATGAATCAGAATCCTGGCCATGTTTGCCTATTTAGACGATGTTGCTCTCCTTAACAGATTACAATCCTCCGTACACCTCATATTTATTCACTCTACATGCTCCAAACGTTGTCAGCCTCTTTTTAATACATTGCACTCCCTATTTAATATCTTGTAGCAGTACTCGTTAATGCACCAAAGCCCAAATTCAATTCTATTTTGTTACATTGTTTTCCTTTTCCCTTTTCTTAGTTCTATACTATACAATTTTGTGTGCCTCTCTCCTTCCGTGGTGAAAAATGCTGATGAATTTTTCATGGCGGCTAAAATTTCTGCTTTTCATTAAACGGTTTCTCTGTTTGTCTCACTACGTGAGGCAGTTGAAGCGATACTCTTGAAATATTGCTAGCAGGTTTTCTGCTGATCAACGACAATACAAAAGGCCACAAATTTTGCAAATCACCAGCAGCTACCAGGTAATGCTAACTCATAGAGCTTAGCCATCTGCCCTTCATAACAGTCCTGACTCCGAGGGATGACTTTGATGACTCTAAGAAATTTCCACGAGGGAAATGATTTTCTCGTGACAATGCATTAAAACAGGTCGCAGGCGCAGTGGACCCTGCAGCAACAAAAAGTGTCCTTTTGTTTACATGGCATCTGATCCGTAGGAGCAAGGTGTGTGGAAGTCGATGCGAAATTTAGTGGAAAATTTTGTTTTCGTATTCGAAAACACCGCTTTGCTCCGGGTGGAATATGTGTTAAAAGGCTTACAAAATGCCCACTTCAGACAAAAAAAATATACAAGTCCTGCTGCCATAAAAATTTATGTACGCACTCAAGCACATTGTGGTTAATGCGTTGAGGAAATCAAAGTACCCTCTCCCCCAATCCTCATAATATTGGTTGTATGAAGCATTACTTCAGTCAAGAACGAAAATATACGCCACTATAAGGTGGTAGTGCTAACCATTAGTGAATAGACTTTAAGATGACAAAGTAAACACATTTCACTGCCAATGGTAGGCATATTACTTTCGCAAATCCCGATGTACGCAAACTTTCGCGAGAGGAAAAAGCTGCGGGCTGGGCGTCTCCCGCAAACAACGTCAACCCGGACGCGGATCTTTCATAATTCCTACTTTCTGGTTGCCCACCTGTGCATTGTGGAGGAGCACGTCTTCACCTCGGCAGACTCACTGGCCTGGAAATCGCCGCTGTATTAACGTAGGCCTCAAAAAGATTCGCCATGCCTTTTGCCGTTGCTGTAAAGAAGAGCTAGCATAAAATTCTTGCGGATTACTACGTACGTATTGTGGACGGGCGCCTTACAGCAGTGATATGCGTGTTAATTAAGACGGGTACATGCGTTCGGTGTTCAGTACGTATCCCTACGCTTCATAGACTGGTGCAGAATCGCAGATTGTGATAGCTTGTTAAATTACGAGGAGATTGAGGTCACAGATTACGAGACTATTTACGTCGCGTCGCCTCTCGCCGTTTACTTGCAGCCAAGTGCTCGCCCCGCTCAACCGGGCGTGAATTTTCCGATCAGCGTGATTTGTGGGAGTGCGAAGATGTAATGGGCGATCGAACTTATCTTTGCAGGCCGTCGAAGGCAGCGGATGTAGCCTAATTGCGTATACGTTCTGAGGGCAGTGCAGAGCAAGCAGCATGACGGACATACTTCGGGCGTGACTTGAGCTAAAGGGACGTGCTTACCTTTAATGAGAATCGACTGGGTGCGGCCGACGTATCTTTAATCTTAAAAACCACCGTTTGCTTCAGCAGTAACCGCTGCACATACGGTGGAATGGAGCGGTTGTGCAACTGCCGACGCATGACATTTTGACATGAGCCAGACTATCTAGACCATGAGAAGAGCCCTAAACAGCGTGAATGGCTGTACGGATAACAGTGATTAGTTTGCTAAGCGCGTCCGCTATCCACTTAGGCGTAAATAATGTGGGACTAACTTCAAGCTGATAAGCTGGACAAGGAGCCACTGAAAGAGCTGCCATCGGGAGTTAGGCAGCATTACTTCCGACTTCGAAACACAGGATTGAATCAGGAGGCGTTGTTTATCTTCACAGTCACATTATTTCCGGCTTCGAAACGGCAGGAAATAAGGACACGTTGTTTTTCTACATAGTCACATAGCGCAAAAAATTTGATTACGGCATTTCCCAGATATACTCCTAAGCAAAGCAGTTCATATATTGAGCTTTGGAGTTCAGTTACCACATGTCCTGTTGAAATTCCTATATAAGCAGATGTGTGTTTTGTGTGTATTCTCCCAGTAAAAGCTTAGAACTCTAACTCTCAAGCAGGCCGGAGCTCACACCAGGCAGGATTCCCGTCAGCCTCCGACTATTCAAGTCTAACACTGAAACTACAAGTTGAACACTGCGGAATCAAGCCATACCCCGTTACCCCCCCCCCCCCCCCCACCGAACCATCCAACCCACTTCTGCCCCCCCCCCCCCCCCCCCCACACACACACACACACCAGTATAAGCATCTATAGCCTGTCGTCCAACAGTGCCCTGAGGGCTAAACTTACGCATTTTTACTGTGTAATATCACCTGAATTTGGCGACTAAAAAAAAAAAAAACTCGTGTTTTAAAGCAATTATTAGTGAGGGTTTAGGTGAGGAAGGGTTGGAAATGTGATGGTGAGGGACAGCAAGCAAGTTTTGCAAAGTGTGGGTGAAGCAGCAACTGTAAAAATGCGGGCATTTTTTTCACCTCTGCTGCTAGCAGACGACTTCGGCCTGGGTCAATAACAGAGGGGGGAGGCCGTCTCCTGCAGCGAATCTACAAGCAGCGGCTGACAAGTAGGTCACGTGACCATGACGATGTTTCCTGTCCGAGCGGAAACGGAGTCCTGTCAGCAAGTAGCCCGGGAATAGAAAATCGAATACGGCCAGCAGCTATACGTAGGCTTTTCATTGGCGTCACAGTTGCTATGGCAAGAAGCAATATTTTTGCTCAGCATTGGCGTCACAGTTGCACGTGCGGTGCACAAGCAAGATTTCTGCACGGCTCGGACGATCGTATGACTGTTTTCGCATTAATAGACAGCAAGATGACAAAGCCGTAATGCTAAACCGCACCGCTGACTTTCAGCACGTAATACAGCTTCCTCATTAACCTTGTTTCATACAGGCGCTATTCATACGCTGAGCGGAATGGCGGTTCAGCAAGACCGTGAAAGGGAGCTAAGACCAAGCTATAAAATTAGTACAAGCAAATTTCAAGCATCCTTTTTTTTAAACAAAGAACCTAATTACATTTATTCATGCACACGACAATACTTTACCTGTGTTGTTAAACTATAAAATACTTTTCAATTGCGCTGTAGTTCAGTACAGTTTTACCTCCATTCCCGACGTTCCTTACTATCGCATTTTTACAGTGGATGCCACTGGCAATAGTTTCTGGCACGCTTTTGATCCTTTCTAGCGCTACCAGTTGATGGATCTTGTCGCTTCTATGTTAAATTCGCCCGCAAGCAATGCGAGGTTGTGCAATATTTTGGCATCGCACCAACGCTGGATCCCATCATCTACTTCTACTTATATTTTCTTATCTTAGGTCGGCCGAAATTTCTGGTGTCGCGTCAAGTCGGGTTTCCCCTATCTGCGTCTGCTTTTTCTTATCTTCGCCCCCACCATGGACCCTGTCCTCCTACCAGCTGTGTCATCGGATGACAGGAAAGCTCGACTCAAGGGGGGGGGGGGGGGGGGGGGGGAAAGCAGCTGTCGTCGTAAAAGGTTGAAGAAATATATGGTTCAAATGTTACCGCGCCCTCAAAGACTGACGGAGAAATTCCCTTCTGAGGCTAACTGCACCAATATTTCGGTCAGAGGTTCATTAAAGAAATTAAGGGACGAAGAATAGCGGAGGAGAGGAAGTCGGCATGCACAATTTCGAACCTGTACTTTCGAGAGCATGATATCTTATAAATCGCTCATGGGACGCAAGGGGACATATGTCCTCGTTTCGACACGCCGTCTTTCTCATCGTGCTCCCGAATTTGCATCAACCCGCTGCGCCTTTTCCAGGACAGCTCTCTGATATGGGCCTTTTTTGCTCGTTCAAAGGGTTGTTTTTTGTCAGTGGCTTCGTGAACCTGTATCGAAAGGGTGTGCCGTTTTCACGTGTTGGCTAAGATAGGGGATGAAAGAGGGCGTGAGTGTTTTTCAAGAAAATGAAGCACCGCATGGAGCCCAGACCGCATTGGCATTCTGCGCCGCATGCGCAACCGTTCCAGCGGACTAGATAACCCAGCCAGCGGTGCAGTTACGCTAGAGCTGGCAGTCGTCATTATCACCAATCGCCCGCGCACTGGGATTTCGCCACTAGGCAGGCTTAGGGCCCAAGAGGTGTTTACACGTAATTCATGGAGAACACGCTCGGTCAAATCCTGCTATCTGGGGAACAACCAAGTCTGGACACCAGATGACGTCCGAGTTCCCTGACAATAAAGCTAAACGTCGTCCTCGGTACAGCACAGAGCCAACACCGTCTGCAAACGAACGGCACCATGACGGGCGGCTTCGGAGCTCCATTCACACGCGCCACCACTACCTACATTCTGTGTTCTCACCAATGCTTTGAAACTCAGGGTGCCTGTAAAGTGTACACAGTGGCGTTTGAGAAAAGAGGGGTGAGCGAGGCCTTTTCAGTGGCGCATGCACCTATCGCGGACGTCAAGGAAGTCTCTTCTCCCCCCTCCTCCCTCATTCGCCGCTTCGAGTCATTGCGCAAGGCGTGATGAAATGCGAATCATCTTCCGTGGGTACCTCACAAAACATTCGCGGATTACTTCCGGTGGTTTCAATTGTTCGTGCTTGGCGCAATAACTTGCATGTTTCGGCGCAGTGCCCATTCTTCCGGAGGAGCTGCGTCGCCGGGGTTCGAACGGAACGCAGCCGCTGGGCATGCTGCTCGCCTCCAAGGCCTTCGTCGAGCTGCTTGTCAATCCGCTCGCTGGAGCCTGTACAACACGGTGAGAATGGCGGAAGAGGGCTCATGCTCTTTTTGTAAGTGAAAAATTTGAATGATTTCAGCTCGCATTCTCGGGAACTGCAGTTAGGCAAACTGCCTGCGAAAGCCTGGCCAGTTCGCTGGCAGAAAGCTGCGTTCGGCTGCCGTCGCAACTTCGGAAGCGGCAGCACAATTTGGGTCATAGGCGAGCTTTCTCATCTCCTCACTCATCTGGCTACACTGCACAGCCGACGCGGCAGCAGCAATACGATAAGGACGGCAACCACATTGATTAGGGCAGGCGTAACGCCGAGGCTTAGCCAGGTGAACTGCGATGCGCTGCTCTAAATCTATAACAGCCCTCCGTTCTAACATCGCCCTCGCCAGCACGAGGGATTCAATCCTACATCGCTGTGCTGATGATGGTTGCTGCAAGCGCCCTCACCCGAGAGAGAAGCCAGGGCTGAAATGATAGGAAAATGTATCAGAGTGCTGGGCGCAAGCAAAACGCACGCGACCACACAGGTTACCAATTGATATTATACACAAGGCACGTTGAGACTGCTGCATTCGGGAGAGCACAAAATGTGCGAGTAGAAGCCAAGGTCGGAGATCCAGGTTAAGCTTTTAGAAAACTGTCGAGCATTTGGAGGAAGGGCGTATCCAAGGGAGCGGTGGCACTGATCACCCCCATCCACGAAATATAGTTGACACTGAATTTGTAGAGGCCGTCAGCAGTATTGGCACGCTCCCTTCGTCAACAGCAGTTTGCATGTAGCCAGGGAACATAACGGTGGAAAAAATATCGCTGGCATCTTGCACGCAGTCCACGGCGCCATCGGCTCACGGCAGAAGACAGGCAACTTCTATCTGATTCAGGTAGCGGTAGTCTTCGCAGAGGGGCCAGTATTCGTGTTTCGTTTTGATCAACACCATAGGGATCCTGCAAGACTCTATAATTTTGTTCGCCAGCATCTCCTACACCTATTTCTGGATGACGTGGCTCTCCAGAATACAGACACAATAGAGCGATTGGTGTATCAGGCTGGAATTGCCCGTTGATGCGATGGGTCACGTTAAAAGATTGGCTCAGAGGACGGCTCCGAAACTGAATATGTCTTTGTAGGAAACTACACAGACACCTGTAGGAACAGTCCTGATTTACCCCCCTCCATAACGAGCACGGCATCCAAGTATTATCTGCTGCGCTGCTTCTATGGCGGCCGCTGACACTATTACATCTTCAAGCATTAAGGGACTAGCCAAAGCAACAGTTTTACTTGACTTTATCAAGTTACACTGGCCAAGAACAAAAGAGGTAACAGAATACGCGATCAAATCATCGTAAACGAGGAACGACATCCCCAGGGCTTCACCTAAAATTGTCTCAACACCTCGATGGATACTGCTTTCCGACAGCAGTGCGGCAGAGTGCGTGGGCCAGCATACATGATGTCATTCTGTCTGTCCAGGCATCTACCGGATATACGGCCCCTTCATTAGTAGCACCCAGCATAAGAGTTTTCTGTACTGCAATGCTTCTTTGAACGCCGCTGACACTATTACATCTTCAAGCATTAAGGGACTAGCCAAAGCAACAGTTTTACTTGACTTTATCAAGTTACACTGGCCAAGAACAAAAGAGGTAACAGAATACGCGATCAAATCATCGTAAACGAGGAACGACATCCCCAGGGCTTCACCTAAAATTGTCTCAACACCTCGATGGATACTGCTTTCCGACAGCAGTGCGGCAGAGTGCGTGGGCCAGCATACATGATGTCATTCTGTCTGTCCAGGCATCTACCGGATATACGGCCCCTTCATTAGTAGCACCCAGCATAAAAGTTTTCTGTACTGCAATGCTTCTTTGTCGGCCGCTGACACTATTACATCTTCAAGCATTAAGGGACTACCCAAAGGAACAGCTTTACTTGACATTATCAAGTTACACTGGCCAAACACAAAAGAGATAACAGAATAGGCGATCAAATCATCGGAAACGAGGAACGACATCATTAGTGTTTCACCTATAACTGCTGCGAACTGGGCGAGTTGGTATTGATTCATATTTTAACAGCGCAATAAAATGACGGGACACAACGAAGAAAGGACACCACAAGCGCTGACTCGCAACTAGATTTATTCACGTCAAAACATCTTAAATACTAAGTACGCCAAACACAAACAAGAAGGAAAAACCAAAAGAAAACAACAAAAAAGCTACTAATCATGCCCAGAACGGTGACAATCGGCACGTGTGCGAGACTACACATCTAGGCCGGATAAAGACATCATCTCTCTATCAATTAGTGTGACAGAAGGATCACTAATGCAGCTATCTGATTCCAAGCGGATGTGAAAAGCCTCCAAAATTTCCCGCGTTCGGCTGTCATTATGTTTTCCTAGGATGACGATGTTAGACAACAGAGAGGGGTGCAAGTGCCTTCTCTCTAGTGACGGGCAAGGTTACAAGAAGACCCATTATCTCGGGACCTGGGGTGCTCACTTAGACGAGCGTTAACGCAACATCCTGTCTGGCCAATATAACTGACCCCGCAAGTGCACGGTACCCTGTAGACAACCCCCACATTACAGGGCACAAAAGGGCTCTTATGGTTGGTCTGACAACCCCCCCCCCTCTTTTTCTTCGCAGTTTTTTCCTTAGCCTTCTCTTCCACCTTCCTGCAAACACCTCTAAGTTTTCTAGGGGCTGAAAAAACCACATCAACATCGTATCTCGCCGCAACATTCTTTAACCCCCCCCCCCCCCTACCATGTGTGTAAGGCACCGCCACAAACTTCCTTTTTCTTCTTGTTTTGGCTTATCCCCTCTCTTGATCCATCTAAGAAGCTTATCCCATTCCCTGGAAATCACATGAGAAGGGTAACCGCTAGATTTTAACCGGCCAACTAGACGCAAATTGCTTTCGTTGATTCTTTCAAGGCAAGACTTGTTCATGGCAGATTTCAGGCTAGAAAAAACAATGCCATTTTTTACCAGTTTTGTATGGCCTGATTGGTAATTTAGGAAAGACTTGATAGAGCAAATGAAGTATTCCCAGCACACATGACGCTCTTCCAACAGCAGTCTTAAGTGCAGAAATTGAAGTACATCTTTAGGAAGTTCAGTCGTGAAAGTTAGGCCCATAGCGCATTCTTTGAAAACCTTCAGTACTTCTACCACGCTACTGAAGGGGTACTTGAAGTGTAGCGTGGTAGGTGTACTGAAGGTTTTCAAAGAATTCGCTATGGGCCTAACTTTCATGACTGAACTTCTTAAAGAAGATGTACTTCAATTTCTGGACTTAAGACTGTTGTTAGAAGAGCGTCATGTGTGTTGGGAATACTTCCCTCGCTCTACCAAGTCTTTCCTAAATTACCAATCAGGCCATACAAAACTGGTAAAAAATGGCATTGTTTTTTCTAGCCTGAAATCTGCTATGAACAAGTCTTCTCTTGAAAGAATCAACGAAAGCATTTTGCGTCAATTTGGCCGATTAAAATCTAGCGGTTACCCTTCTCATGTAATTTCCAGGGAATGCGATAAGCTTCTTAGATGGATCAAGAGAGGGGATAAGCCAAAACAAGAAGAAAAAGGAAGTTTGTGGCGGTGCCTTACACACATGGTAGGGGGGGGGGGTTAAAGAATGTTGCGGCGAGATACGATGTTGATGTGGTTTTTTCAGCCCCTAGAAAACTTAGAGGTGTTTGCAGGAAGGTGGAAGAGAAGGCTAAGGAAAAAACAGCGAAGAAAAAGAGGGGGGGGGGTTGTCAGACCAACCAAAAGAGCCCTTTTGTGCCCTGTAATGTGGGGGTTGTCTACAGGGTACCGTGCACTTGCGGGGTCAGTTATATTGGCCAGACAGGATGTTGCGTTAACGCTCGTCTAAGTGAGCACCACAGGTCCCGAGATAATGGGTCTTCTTGTAATTTGCCCTTCACTGGAGAGAAGGCACTTTCACCCCTCTGTTGTCTAACACCGTCATCCCAGGAAAACATAATGACAGCCGAACGCGGGAAATTTTGGAGGCTTTTCACATCCACTTGGAATCAGATAGCTGCTTTAGTGATCCTTCTGTCACACTAACTGATAAAGAGATGATGGTTTTATCCTGCCAAGATGTGTAGTATCGCACACGTGCCGATTGTCACCGTTGTGGGCATGATTAGTAGCTTTTGTGTTGTATTCTTTTGGTTTTTCCCTCCTGTTTGTGTTTGGCGTACTTATTATTTAAGATGCTTTGACGTGAATAAATCTAGTTTCGAGTCAGCGCATGTGGTGTCCTTTCTTCGTTGTGTTCCGTCGTTTTATTGCGCTGTTCAAATATGAACCTATAACTGTCTCAACACCTCGTTGGATACTGCTTTAAGACAGCAGTCCGGAAGAGTGCGTGGGCTAGCATACATGATGTCCTTCTGTCTGTCCAGGCATCTACATGATAAACGGCCCATTCATAAGTACCACAGCATAAAAGTTTTATCTACTGCCCTCCTTCTTTGTTGGCCGCTGACACTATTACATCTTGAAGCATTCAGGTACTAGCCAAGGCAAGTTTTACTTGACTTTATGAAGTTACATTGGACAAGAACAAAAGAGATAACCGAATAGGCGAACAAATCATCGGAAACTGGGAACGACATCCCCAGGGCTTCACCTAAAACTGTCTCAACACCTCGATGGATACTGCTTAAAGATACCATTCTGCTGTTCAACGGTTGCAGTCCGGCAGAGTGCAGGGGCCAGCATACATGATGTCTTTCTGTCTGTCCAGGCATCGACCATATAAACGATTTGGTTTTTTATTCATTTGGTTTAGCGTTTCAAAGCGACTCAGGCTTTGAGGAACGCCGTAGTGAAGGGCTCCGGAAATTTCGACCACCTGGGGTTGTTTAACATGCACTGACATCGCACAGTACACGGGCCTGAAGAATTTCGTCCATCGAAATTCGACCGCCGCGGCCGGGATCGAACCCGCGTCTTTCGGGTCAGCAGCCGATCGCCATAACGACTAAGCCACCGCGGCGGGGCCGGCCGTATAAACGCTAAAGACCACTAACACGAGATATGCAAACAAACAAAACCCATTTTCTTCACCGGGCACTGCGACAGCCCGATGGCCGGAGGATGCGACGGGCCGTCCTTCTAGAAGACAGGCGCGCATTGGCTCGCTAGTCAGCGGCTGGTTGATCCGGGAATCGTGCGGGCGCGCTTCTCTGAATGTTAAATGGCGGCACGGGCTGACAGAGAGCGGTCAACACCCTTCATGCAACTATATAGGCGCGCTCCACGGCTGTTCGTTCTTTGCGCCAAGGCAGGCGCGCACGTATACGAAGTCTTAAATCTACAGTTTCTTACTCATTCTCGCGCGACGCGCGTCGCCATTGGTTAGGCGTCGAGGTCGTCTTCCCGAATGTTCGAGTCATGGAGGAAAAAACTTTTTAAAAGTTTATTTTGTTTTCCTCCATGGTTCTAGTCTTGCTTGCGATACGCCGCCGCCGGCGTGCCAGCGAAGTGGAGAGAGCATAACTCTGCATGCTCAAGGCTGCGCCCTCTCTCTCCTTTGGCAAAGAGTAGCATTTACTCCAGCCTTCTCGATTCTTCTACGGCGCACGCGGACATGTTTCCTTTGGCGCCACGTTGACGAGCGAATTCGAGAGGGCAGCAACACACACAAGGTTAGGCCTCTCCGGGGTTCCTTTCGCCACTGTTCTAGATTTTTTTAGGGCGCGCGCTGGCGAGATTGCTTCCGCGCTGCACCGATCTTCGGTATGTACATGCACCGAATTTTTTTACATTATGTGTTTTTGGTAGGAGGAAATCTCTTTTTGTCTGCGTGTATGTTTTGTAAAAATTCCTGCATGGGTCCGAAAGGACCTCAAGTGTGGTTAAATAAATAAATGAAATCTGCCGCCGAGTATTGGGGAGAGGTCTTTAACGCTGCGAGGTTAGAGGCAGGGCAGAAAGTGATTTGATGACAGGGGGCGCAACCGATCTCGCAGGCTGGGCTGCAGGAACCTCCTTGCGCTGGGCGACGCCGTGCTGCTCGTCTCCTGCATGCGTGAGCATGGTGTGTCCTGCCCTTGGAAGTGGCGCGCTGAGTCGCCTCACCCGCAGTGTTCGCCGCGGGGCGGGCGTTCGGCGTGCTGCTAGCTGCCAGGGCTCTTCACGGGGTGGGCTCCTCCTGCCTCAAGATCGCCGGTAAGTGAAGGCATCTGGGGAAAGAATGCTCGCGCCAGCAGACTCTCTCAGGCACAAGGGATTTGCTTGAGAAGCTATGAAAGTTTTATGGACGTACACTGCCACATTTCCTCAGAGAGTCCGCTGAGATATTTTGGCGATTTTGTTCGACAAAAAATGTTCCATAGACCAGAAATCGTAGAATGAGCACTAATATTGAAAAGGCTCCTACTGAATTTAAGTGCACAATTTACAATATATTCAAAAACCCTGACTCTCTATGCGCGCATAAAAACTGTACAATCTGCTTTCTGATGAAAGCAAGACATGTACCTGTGCCATTAGTCGTGAGGGCACATTTTCTGCACTCCTGAATTTTTTGTCAAGAAATCTTGTGGTGCAGATCATATAGTATTTGCATTCCTCATCGATATATATGCGGAATTAGTATCCCTTTCATTTTTAAAGTTACCTTGAGCAACGTTCGATATAGAGTGACTGGCTAATCGTTATGGTAGTCACAGTACAAAACTTAGGCAAAAACTTTGAAACTTTAAATTATAGACCTGTTTCTCTAATCAGGTCGTGTCGCAAAGTTCCAGAAAATATTATAGCAAATGACGGAAAGTAGCGCTCGATCAGAATGGACAAAATGAAGGGGACACCTCTCTAATCAAGTGCTACTTTTCGTCATGATAAACGAACTCGCCCAAACAGCTACCTTCATGTTACCGCAGTCACATAAACTTTTTGTCGATTGCAACACAGGCTTTGTAAAAAATATCTCTAATATAACTAAACTGGCTTCCAGCGTTCATGTCTGCTTCCGCTATCAATGAAGAGCTACGAATTAATGGCGTTCTTTTTTAGATCTAAGGAATATTGGCCTTGTTCCAGGCGCCTTAATGAGAGCAGGGCTAAAGGAAGTAAAGCTCCCTGACACACTAATTAACTAGATAAACGCGTATCTGCCTATCCACATGCAGTCAGAAGTTTAAAGAATGAAAACACAGAACAAGTAATGTTTGCGGTACTGCAAAGTATTGTTCTGGGCCCGTTACGGTTCCTGATCCATTTGAATGGTATTGCGGAAAACGGGGATGATTGCACAAAAGTGAAACTTTGTATTGCCTCATTTACTCGTTTCTCTACAATATCTCTTGCCAGCTATTCTTTAGTGAAACCTCTGTAAAGTTGCAGACTGAGGAGAGCATAAAGCTATGCAAATTAACATGACTAAAATTGCTTCCATGATTAAAAAAAAAGAAGCCACTGATTTTACTCATAATTACCACTGTCATGTCATTAACAAAATCACCCGAGTAAAATATTTTGGCTTGAGGATAAGCGGCAATATTAAGTGTGGAAATGCCCATTGAGAGCGTATGCGGGAGGATTACCAACTAAGGCTCCTGCACAGAAAACTGGCAAAACTAGCAAAGTCAGGCTCGAGGCCTATCGCATCTTGGTTCGCCCGTCTCTCCAGTACGCGACAGTGACTGTTGCCATCCTGGAGCGGATCGAGTCTCCAACGGGCGTCATCCGGCCCAGCGCGCAGGAGCGGGATTGCCGGGGAGACGATGCTTCTTGGCGGTCGTGGAATCCTTCGAGGAAAACCTCACATCAATGCTGTGAAGGTTTCCATTCCAGCCGAACATCCAACTTTGTTAAACATATTGAAGAAGTGAAAAACACAGTATTGAAACAATTTAATGGGCTCACAGAGGACATCATTGCGGCTGAAAAAAAAAAGTTCCAGGTACAAGCGAAGCTTTTCGCCCCACACCAACATAACACTCCCGCGGTGGTTGAGCTGCTTTTTAAGAAATTCGCGTAGTGGGTAGAGCCAGCTTTCCCGCTACGTAATATTTAAAAACTCTATGCATCCAACTATTTGGCGCCAGGTTTATCTCAACAGATTACAGGCCTTTGCCACCGGTTTCTAACATGCTTCAACTGGAGCGGCTACAAGGACAATGTGATATATCAAAATTAAAATTCCTATATTATATCTAATATCAGTAAACAAATTTACAAATAAATAAATATTTGCTTCCCCCTCCGAAAAGATTGTAACACCACAACAATGGAAAGCATTGCTCTCGTACACTCGAAGGACGAAACTGTTTCCAAATTTGTTTTTCCACATATCAGTACCATCGAGAAAGGTAACTGTCGACCTTCATCTATGGTCGAATGCGCCGATGTCTTCGTGTTTTAGCGCTCAGTGCAGACTCTGCTCCTGTAACCTATCCAGCCTGGACAGCGGCGCAGCGTGCAGTATTGCGAAATAAATAAATAGCTAAGTATAATTCGCACTAAAGTACTATACAAAAATTTTTTCAGGTACTTTTGAGCAGATTCAAGAATCTTCACTTCACATATTGGAGAACCTTTGAGTAAACAACGCCTCAACAGAATATAATCGGAAACTGAAATCCCATTTTTGCAACGGTGTGCTGTCAACGTGCGAGTGCTGCAGCACCGCACGGCGCGATAGCCGATAGTGCGATAGCCGCAGGAGTCACATGCGACTCCTGCGGCTATCGCACTATCGGGGCATAAGAGGCAATCAGTGCGCCGATTGCAAGTATCAAAGTCAGCGAGCACCTGCGGGCACGTAACGGCGCTCGTCAGTTGCAACATATCCTTGGCGAGCGCTGCGAACACCGCCAGGGACACTGGGGAGAGGAAACTGACCAGTCTCGAAAGGAAAAAGGCTGAGGCAAAGATTCCTAAATGCACATCCGCAGGGATAGACGAAATTCTAATTAAGCTGAATAATGAACTTGGTCCAAGAAGAAAGGAAAGCTTATTAAAGCATTGGGGATATTGATAACAAATAATCAATTTCCGCAAGCTGGTAACAGCGCAAAATTAATTTGATTAATAAATGGAAAGGAGATAGGATGCAGATAAAATCCTTGAGATCGATTGCGATAATATATTATATGAAGGCTGGCTATGCAGACGATGAAATTTAAAATGCAGTCGTGCGTAGAAATCAATAAGATACTCGGACAACTTCAAAAGGGTTGAGAAGGGGTAGGCGCTTCAATGATAGTTCGTACTTACCCAATGCATAAAAATAGCAAAGGCGGAAAACAGACCTATGTTTTCCTTATAGGACATAAGGAAGGACGTAAGATCTTCATGGACATAAGCAGTGCGTACGAGAACATGAACAGGGAACTCCTGTGGAACATATTAAAATATGAAGGTATCGGTCATAAGGTAATTTATTTCGTACAGGACATACACCGAGATAAAATACCTGAAATTGCAAGGTAAAGGGATAAGAAGTACAACTGTCGGGGTACGCAAAAGATTATGGCAAGGTTGTACTCCGTCACCGCTGCTCTTCATGCTTTATATGACAAATATCGAAAGAAGGCTACAAGAAAGTAGTCTAGGTTATAATCTGTCGCACAGATTAGGCAGAAAGGTCGCTGAGCAACGGGTTGCAGGTTTAATGTATGCGAACGATATTGTACGGTTAGGAGACAGCCAGGAAGATTCTGGTTGATTGATATTCCGGTTAATTGTTATGGCGACGAAGGAGATTCTCTAGGTTTCAGTTTTAGCGCAACTAGGTTAGGTGTGGCAATTTTCAAAGATACAACTGACCAGGAGCTTACAGTGCAAGGCCAAGAAGTACCCAGGGTGGCCGAATACAAATATCTCCGGCTATCGGTAAATGAAGGACAGATATACACAAAACGGAACAGTCTCTTAGGGCAAAAGGGCGAAGAGATGCCGGTTTAATGAAACATAGGGCGTTATCGGGGTACAATAAATATTCATCTTTAGGCAGCGCGAAACACAGGAAAAGAGGAAGAAACACGAGACGACACGAGCGCTATTGTCGTCTAGCGCTCGTGTTGTCTCGTGTTTCTTCCTCTTGTCCTGTGTTTCGCGCTGCTTAAAGATGTATACATTCCAACTCGCCCAGTTTTCTGTTCTCGTTAACCACATTTCTTGTACAATGGGTTCTTTTCCTTCTGTAACCTATTTATTTATTTATATGAAATACCTTACAAGCCCGTAGGGCATTGTGTAAGGGGGGCGGCAGAACTTCAACAACAAATTTAAAAGGGGACAGACAAAGACAAGGGAAGAAGGGACTATACATGATCAGTAAAAAATTGGATACACTTCAGTATAATACAGAACAGTTGACATAGGGGTAAGTAAGTGTGAAGTTGACATAGGAACACCGAAATAAATCCAAAAAAGGGACCCAGGGTACATCACACAAAAAATAAAATTAAAAAGTACATGGCGCGTTTACTAGTGTCAATAAAAATTGGAAACAGAAATACAAACAAAAGTAGAGAAAAAAATAAACGAAATGTGTAACAGAAAGCGTAAAAGAGATTGCATCAACATGTTAAGATGGCTGCAGTGAAATGTGCAATGAGTTGGTGATGGAAGGTATCAGGATTAGAGCGAGGCGATGTTGTCTGGGAGGTTATTCCATAATCTGATGGCTCGCGGAAGTGCTGATGAATTGAAAGCTAATGTGTCACCATAGATGCGTGTAAAACTGAGACGATTGTGCAATATTTTGGATGTGCGGGATGGGACATCTAGGGGAAATGAGCATGATCTATTGGAGTGCACGTACTTGTGAAATAATGTTAGCAAAGCGATGTCACGCCGTATGCCTAAAGATTGCAAAGAATGGTCGGTTTAATCTGAGTGAGACTTGAATGGTAGTTATAGTGTTTAGAGATGAATTGGGCTGCCCTATTTTGAATGGTTTCTAATGTGGTGACCATGTTGTTGTAATAAGGAGACCAAATGGAGGAAGCGAACTCAAGTTGTGGTCGAAAAAATGTTAGGTATGCTAGTTTCCGAATATTAGCAGGAGAATTTCGTAAGTTACGGCGTATGTAACCTAATGACTTTGAGGCCACAGCGCATATGGATGTGATATGAAAAGACCATGAAAGATCGGACGAAAGGTTAACACCAAGGTATTTGTAATGGGATACATGGGAGATTAAGTCATCTTGAATATGGTATGTGTAGTTAGAGTTGTTATGTTTCCGGCTGAATGAGATGATCTTACATTTTGATACGTTAAGGGTCATTAACCATTTAGTGCACCACTCATTAATAAGAAGAAGATCTGATTGGAGTAGCAGATGGTCGTTAGCAGATTTAATAGGGCGGTAGATAATACAATCATCCGCGAATATTCGCATAGAGGAAGTTACGTTATTAGGTAAGTCGTTTATATATATAAGAAATAATAAAGGGCCGAGTACACTGCCATGCGGCACACCGGAGGTAACTGGGGAAAGGATAGAGGACAAATTATTTACAAATACGAACTGTTGGCGATCTGTGAGGAAGTTACGAAGCCATGATAAAGTTAACGTGTCAAGACGGAGTGATGATAATTTTGTAATCATGCGGCAGAGAGCTACGCGGTCGAAGGCTTTGGCAAAATCAAGAAATATACAATCAGTTTGCAGGTTATCGTTCATATTAAAATGCAGGTCAGTGGTTAGTTCGAATAACTGTGTTTCACAGGAATGATCCTTTCTAAACCCATGTTGATTACGGTAAAAAAAGTTATTGTGCTCAATTTGACACAAAACATGAGATGCAATTATATGTTCTATAATTTTGCAGCAGATGCACGTGAGATATTGGGCGATAGTTTTCGACTGAGGTTTTCTTGCCAGTTCTAAACATAGGTATGCCTTTAGCTATTTTCCAGTCACAGGGCAGAATTTCTGTAGTTAGTGATTGCTGAAAAATATGGAATAAGAATTTACTACTTACTGAAATGGTATTTTTTAATATTTTAGAATTAATGCCATCAACCCCAGCTAAAGTAGATACCTTAAGATTATTTATGAGACACATAATACCTTCCTCAGTTATTTCAATGGCTTTCATGTAGCGATAATCGAGATCGGGAACTTCGGGTAAATTAGAATGGTCCTCAGAAGTGAACACAGATGAGAAGAAGGTGTTAAATATTGCGGGGCACTCATTGTTTGGAATGGGGCTGTTGTTAGTTTGTAAGGAAAGGGAACTAGTGTCGCGACTAGGGCATATCTGCTTTCAAAACTTTTTAAGATTAGTTTTCATAAGTGATGGAAGATCGTGTGTGAAATATTTATCCTTTGCTAATGATAAGGCAGAGCAGTAATGTTTTAGGCAGGCACTGTAACTGTCCCAAGCAGAATGGGTACCCACACGCTTAGCAGTCCGGTATAGCCTCTTTTTCCTGTTCCTTAGTTGCTTAAGTTTCCTTGTAAACGAAGGGTTAGTTTTATCTTTGGTAATTGTGATCAGAGTAACATACTGGGTTACCAAGGACGAAACGCTGTCTTGAAAGAGAATCCAGTTTTCTTCAATGCTCCTGCTGTTAAATGAGGGTAGAAATTCATGGTAAAAGAAGGTTTGCAGTTCAGTGTTGATAGCTGTGAAGTTAGCTTTACTGTAGTCGTAAATTTTTTTAGTCACATAGCCCATAAACAGAACCGGAATGTCTACACTTAGTTGAAGTAAATGATGATCACTAAATCCTTCCAAATGTCTGACTTCTCGTATCTTATCGGGTGCTGTTGTAAGTACTAGATCTAAAATGTTGTTTTCGCGGGTAGGTTCCTTAACGATTTGAAAGAGGTTGTAATCGAGTGTCAGGTTACAAAATTTTGTTGAAATATGACAAGATGGTGATAGTTGAGCCCAGTTGATTAAGGGGTAATTAAAATCTCCTATGAGATAGATGCTATCAGCAGGACATAGTTCGGTTGCCTTAGTAATACTGATGCGCAGCTCATTAACGAAAGACTGACTAGAATCAGGTGGACGGTAACGAGCGCCTATCAATAACTTAATGGAAGACATTAGACAGGCTGCCCAGACAATTTCAAGATTTGACTCTGTGTTGATTGCATATGATGATATTGCCTTCTTTATTCCCAGAAGAACGCCACCGCCTCTTTTATCAATACGATCACGCCTGTATATGTTGTATGAATATGCACCAGGAAGAATTTCATCGTCGGTAATGTTAGGATTCAACCATGTTTCAGTAAGAATGACGATGTGAAAATCTCTATCGTGCAGAAACGAAGAGAGGAGATCGCGTTTTGGCACGAGGCTACGGATGTTGGCGTATGACAATGATAGTGGATAATACTTCGTGCTTGCACTCGACTCGCGGGAATCCTTTGCACGTTTACTATGGTCTAGCTATCTGCTTATCGGTACAACACTGTCTGTAATGGTGTCATAAACATAGGTCTTTGCTGCCATGTGCAATTTATCAAAAGACAACCTGAAAGGCTTCTTTTGTGCTTTGGCAAATGTGTACAATTTCTTTCTAATATTTCGTGTTGCTGGCGAGAAATCTTCTCCGATGGAAAATGAAGTTTCTTTCAGTTTACATGCACATGACAGAATCTGCGCTTGGTCCTTGAAAGACAGCAATTTTGCTATAATTGGCCTACGCTTATCGGCGCCATATTTCCCTACTATGTGTACATGTTCGAACTGTGTACTTGTTGCACTTATGTCGAGCCTTTCTGAACGAAACTGGATGATTTTCTGCTCCGACACAACCCAGTCTTCGTCAGAATCGTCTTCCACTCCAAAGGAAAGAAGGTTGCACCGACGCAACCGATTTTCGTTATCATCGCACCTAGATGCATTAAGGAGAGCTGGTCCGAGACAGAACTAAGAGCGTGTTCGGATGTGCCGGCTTCTTCTGAACGTTTCTTGGCGACCGATGTTTCTAGTGTGACTATCCTTTGATTTAAAAGTTCTACTTCTTTCTGCGAGGCCGCTTCCTGGTCTTTTGCTATTTTACCTTCGCCTTCATTAGTCTCGCGCGCCTCCAGTTCAGCCACCCTTTCGGTCAAGTGCTTCAATGCGTTCGCAGCGGCAGCCTCCCTCTCCTTGGAACAGTTGAGCTCCTTTAACAAAGTAGCTTGGCCTTCTTCCAGCTTACGGGCTGTTTCTAGTAATGACGCACACGTTTCGTCCAGTTTCTTTAGTCCTTCTAAGGCAAGGGAAAACTCCTCAGCTTCAGCGTTCGACATGGGACCGGGATTAGATTCAATATCACCCGAAAGCATCAAAAGTACTCCAGACAGTAATTTCCGCATCCACTTCAACAGACCGAGTAACCCAGTGGTGGTGACCGCTATCATAGCAATATGTGTGTGCAGAGCAAGAGCGGCATCTTGGCATGCGAGAAACCAGCAGTGCCCTTCCGACGCCCAAGTTTGGTGCGGTTGGCTGCAGCCCTCCCCTGGGCACACGAGACGGTTGTGCCGTATCCTTTTCTCTGAGTGGTGAAGACAGGCACGTTTCTACAGGTTTTGCCTTCGCGTCCACTGCGGGCATGCAAGGAATGAGCAACACAAACTCCGGCTTTACGCGGATTGGTCCAAGACTGCATGCGGACCGCGTAACCGAGTTTTTATGGAATACCATGCGGCCTACGTGTCCCACTAGGAAGAAAGCTTCAGCAATGAGAGGAACGGTTTGTCTTTTTGGCAATGGGGAGATTGGAGATCGTCACCGACGCACTCTAGAGCTTGGTCCCAAGTTCTGCTTTGAGCCAACCTTAAGACATCTCGAGAAGGTAGCGCTCGCGCGGACGGTGTCTCAGGGCGTACCCGAAGGAGACAAACAGAGGTGTGTCAGTGAGTGCTCAGAAGTCGGCTGCAACTACAAGGGCAAAAAGACGTCAAGACGTATGAAGGGATTGATCAACTACTTGGCGGCTGAAGGCTTGAGGCCTCTCCTTTCGGACAAAGAGGGATTCTTTGTTCTCGCACCAGAAGGTGTGTTCACCAAGAAGGCAGAGGAAGCTGTGAAAAAGAATTTCATACAAGTGGAGTTGAGGCCTGCTGCCGTCAAGAAGCAAGCCTTGAGTATGTTACAAGGAATGAGCCTGGATGGACTATATGCCACCGTCAACAACACAAAAGGTACGGTGTTGGACCTCTTTTTTACGGCCAAGACCCACAAACCCGATGTCCCTTTCCGGGCAGTGGTATCGGAACGTGACACTTGGCTGCATGCTGTTTCAGGCTATTTGCAGCGGCATTTAGGCTCCCTTAAGCTGTCCGATCCTTTTCTGGTGAAAAACACTACTGAGGTAGTTGATTTCCTGTCGATGATGGAGGACAAGAAACATTATGCCTTTAGCATGGATGTGGAGGATCTATTTTACTCCCTACCCCACGCTGAGCTGTTGAAGAACGTCAAGGACTGCATTGTCAACGATAACGACGAAACGGGCTTCATTGCCAACTGTGGCACTTGTGTGGAAATTATTCTTGAACTTTTGTCCTTTTACTTACGTTCTACCTTTGTTGGATGGGGTCAAAAAGTTTTCGTCTAACGGTCTGGTGTGTGTATTCGGTCTCGAGTCGCCCCGGTGTTGAGTGACATTTTCCTCAGCAGGACGGACATGAGACTTGAAGAAGATCTTAAGGACTTAGCTGTTAAAGTGTTTCGCTATGTAGATGACTTTTTAGTGTTTCTGAACCATGGGTCCCCCTGGAGTGTTACCAATGTCATTAAGATTTTCAAAGAGAGGAGTCAGGGTCTAGGTTTCACGTTTGAATTTCCAGACTCGGGTTCTATTCGGTTCGGTTCCTTGACTTAAAAGTCATCAGCCATGAAACAGGAACGTGTTGCGAATATAGCCCTAGAACGGCTAAGCCGCTCCTAACTTCCAATTCAGAGCGCTCAAAATTAGACAAGGCGGGTATAGCGACTACGATCGTGTCTCAAGGCTTCATTGCATAAATCGTGCTCTCACAGGGTTGAGACTAGCTTCCAGGGACAGGTTCAGAGGCTTAGGGGCGCTGGTTTTCCAGATGTGGCTCTGGCTCAAATATTGGAAAGGATATTGGCTAGGGGAGACAATCTCGCAAAAGAAAAAGAAAAAAGACGACGCGTTAACAAGAATAGTCGGGATTCCGTACCTGCATGGATTGTCACACCGGTTGAAGAAGGTAGGGGCAAGATACGGGGTAAAAGTAGTTTTCACAGCTAAGAATAAGCTTAGCAGAGTCTGCAGTGCAGTAAGAAAGAAGCTTGAGGGCCGGGATGACCGAGGGAGGATCAGATGCACAGTTGGACATAAAAAATCGCTTGTAGACTGCGACACTGGAGTGGTTTATTCTATCCCGCTTTCCTGCGGCAAGACGTACATCGGCCAGACAGGCCGCTGTATAAACGAACGGCTGTTTGAATATCGAAGATCAGTAAAAGGGGCAGTTTCGTCGAACCTTGCAGTGCACTGCCGGAAATATAAAGATTGTTTCCCCCATTTGTACAGGACAAATAACTTGTTTAGTCACCCAGACCGGACCTGCAGGGAGTTAATTGAAGCATTTATGATAAGGCAGGAGTCTGAATCTTGTGTCGCTTCGCCTTCTATCAATCTTGTGGAAAAAGAGATTCACGCTCTCGGGGAATGTGTAGTGACCGGGTCATAGCTGGGTGCATGTCATGTGTTAAGATTGCTAGTGTGCTTTGTTAGAATGAGGCGATTAACCTCCTGCTGCAATAGCGCTCGTGTCGTCTCGTGTTTCTTCCTCTTGTCCTGTGTTTCGCGCTGCTTAAAGGTGTATACATTCCAACTCGCCCAGTTTTCTGTTCTCGTTAACCATTAAAAATATGAACTACTGAGAGGTATTTGGAAAGAAATAATAGTGTCGGTGCTTACGTTCGGGAATGGGTTTCTGTGCTTATAAGCAGAAGTTGTCGATTTCATGTCCCCGGTTTCGGCAGTTGAGGTCGATCCGCTTGAAAGATTTTAGTAGCCAGCAGACATCACCGCCTCGCAGCCATGATTCCAGAAAAACCGGATTCTTACTTCCATGTACCGAACTGTTGATGATAGGCGACAGAATCTGTAAAACTAACCCTGCGTGGATAACCGACATGGTCGCTGCAGTGCTGCCGCTCCCAATGCAGACAGGGACAAATTGGGCTGCTTTCATGTCCTCGGTTTCGGCCGTTGAGGTCAATCCGCTAGGAAGGTTCCAGTAGCCAGCAGTGACGACGTAACCGCCTCGTAGCCATGATTACAGAAAAACCGGATGCTTGCTTCTATGTACCGAAGTGTTGATGACCGCCAGCAGAATCTGTAAAACTAACTCAGCGTGGTTAACCGACATGGTAGCTGCAGTGCTGCCGCTCCCAATGCTAACAGAGACTAATTGGGCTGCTTTCATGTCCTCGGTTTCGGCCATTGAGGTCGATCCGCTAGGAAGGTTCCAGTAGCCAGCAGTGACGACGTCACCGCCTGGTAGCCATGATTCCAGGAAAACCGGATGCTTGCTTCTATGTACCGAAGTGTTGATGACAACCGACAGAATCTGTAAAACTAACCCTGCGTGGTTAACCGACATGGTCGTTGCAGTGCTGCCAGGGAATAATTGGGCTGCTTTCATGTCCTCGGTTTGGGCCGATGAGGTCGATCCGCTAGGAAGGTTCCAGTAGCCAGATGTGACGACGTCACCGCCTGGTAGCCATGATTCCAGAAAAAGCGGATGCTTGCTTCTATGTGCCGAAGTGTTGATGACCGCCAGCAGAATCTGTAAAACTAACCCTGCGTGGTTAACCGACATGGTCACTGCAGTGCAGCCGCTCCCAATGCTGACAGGCACTAATTGGGCTGCTTTCATGTGCTCGGTTTCGGCCATTGAGGTCGATCCGCTAGGAAGATTCCAGTAGCCAGCAGTGACGACGTCACCGCCTCGTAGCCATGATTCCAGAAAAACCGCATGCTTGCTTCTATGTACCGAAGTGTTGATGACCGCCGGCAGAATCTGTAAAACTAACCCTGCGTGGTTAACCGCCATGGTCGCTGCAGTGCTGACAGGGAATAATTGGGCTGCTTTCATGTCCTCGGTTTCGGCCGTTGAGGTCGATCCCCTAGGAAGGTTCCAGTAGCCAGTAGTGACGACGTCACCGCCTCGTAGCCATGATTCCAGAAAAACCGGATGCTTGCTTCTATGTACCGAAGTGTTATTGACCGCCAGCAAAATCTGTAAAACTAACCCTGCGTGGTTAACCGACTTGCTCGCTGCAGTGCTGCCCCTCCCAATGCTGCCAGGGACTAATGGGGCTGCTTTCATGTCCTCGGTTTAGGCCGTTGAGGTCGATCCGCTAGGAAGGTTTCCGTAACCAGCAGTGAAGGCGTCACCGCCTCGCAGCCATGATTCCAGAAAAACAGGATTCTTGCTTCTATGTGCCGAAGTGTTTATGACAGGCGACAGAATCTGTAAAACTAACCGTGTGTGGTTAACCGACATGGTCGCCGCAGTGCTGCCGAAAACTTGAATCATGAATGAGTCGCACGGGACATCGCAAGGCTTGCAAATTTCCGTCGGTACGTCTAAAAGGCATCGTGAAACCGGTATGGCTTTCATATTGCGGTGAGGTTGTGCATGCCCACAGCAAGATCGCACACTGAAAAAGGTGGAAACAGAGAGCGTTTTTCAGATGCATGGTTGCTTCATTCCAACGCCCACTGAAGTCCGTTAAAGGGCGGCAGGCGTTTATACACATGTGGGTGACTGTTGTCGATGTTGGTGTGGCTGGCGGATCCACGCGAGTGAAGAAAACTTGAATGATGGATGAGTCGCACGGTGCATGGATTGGCTTGCAAATTTCCGTCGGTGCATCTAAACGGCGTCGAGAAACTGGTATGGATTTCATATTGCGGTGAGGTTGTGCCCGCCCACAGCAAGATCGCAAACTTAAAAAGGTGGAAACAGAGTGCGTTTTTCGCATGCATGGTTGCTTCATTCCAACGCCCACTGAAGTCCGTTCAAGTGTCAGACGTTTATATACCTGCTGGTGACTGTTGTCGATGTCGGTGTGGCTGGCGGATCCACGCGAGCGACGAAATTTTGAATCATGAATAAGTCGCACAGGGCATCGCAAGGCTCGCAAATTTCCGTCGGTGCGTCTCAAAGGCGTCGAGAAACCGGTATGTCTTTCAAATTGCGGTGAGGTTGCGCACGCCCACAGTAAGATCGCAAACTGAAAAAGGTGGAAACAGAGCGCGTTTTTTTGGATGCGTTGTTGCGTCATTTCCACGCCCAGTGAACTCGGTTGAAGGGCGGCAGGCGTTTATACACATGACCGCCGCGATGGCTGAGAGGTTATGGCGCTCGGCTGCCGGCCCGAAAGACGGAGGTCCGATCCCGGCCGCGGCGGTTGAATTTCGATGGAGGCGAAATTCTAGAGGCCCGTGTACTGTGCGATGTCAGTGCACATTAAAGAACCCCAGGTGGTCGAAATTTCTGGAGCCCTTCACTGCGGCGTCTCTCATAGCCAGAGTTGCTTTGGGACGTTAAACCTATATAAACTAAACCAAACGTTTATACACATGCTGGTGGCTGTTGTCGATGTCGGTGTGGCTGGCTGATCCACGCGAGCGACGAAAACTTGAATGATGAATGAGTGGCACGGGGCATCGTAAGGCTTGCACATTTCCGTCGGTGCGTCTAAAAGGCATCGAGAAACCGGTATGGCATTCATATTGCGGTGAGGTTGCGCACGCCCACAGAAAGATCGCAAACTGAAAAAGGTGGAAACAGAGCGCTTGTTTGGATGCATGGTTGCTTCATTCCAATGACCACTGAAGTCCGTTGAAGGGCGGCTTGCGTTTATACAAATGGCCGCCGCGGTGGCTGAGTTGTTATGGCGCTCGGCTGCCGGCGCGAAAGACGCGGGTTCGATTCCGGCCGCGGCGGTCGAATTTTGATGGAGGCGAAATTCTAGAGGCCCGTGTGCTGTGCGATGTAAGAGCACGTTAAAGAACCCCAGGTGGTCGAAATTTCCGGAGCCCTTCACTGCGGCGTCTCTCATGGCCAGAGTTGCTTTGGGAAGATAAAACCCTATAAACTATACTAACCGAAACGTTTATACACATGCTGGTGGCTGTTGTCGATGTCGGTGTGGGTGGCTGGTCCACGCGGGCGACGTAAACTTGAAACATGAATGAGTCGCTCGGGGCATCGTAAGGCTTGCGAATTTCCGTCGGTGCGTCTTAAAGGCGTCGAAAACGGGTATGGCTTTCATATTGCGGTGAGGTTGCGCACGCCCACAGCAAGATCGCAAACTGAAAAATGTTGAAACAGAGCCCGTTTTTCGGATGCATTGTTGCTTCATTTCGGCGCCCACTGAAGTCCGTTGAAGGGCGGCAAGGGTTCATACACAGGCTGGTGACTATTGTCGATGTCGGTGTGGCTGGCTGATCCACGCGAGCGACGAAAACATCAATTATGAATGAGTCGCACGGGGCATGGCAAGGCTTGCGAATTTCCGTCGGTGCGTCTAAAAGGTGTTGAAAACCGGCATGGCTTCCATATTGAGGTTAGGTTGCGCACGCCCACAGCAAGATCGCAAACTGAAAAAGGTGGAAACAGAGCGCGTTTTTTGGGTGCATTGTTCCTTCATTTTCACGCCCACTGAAGTCCTTTGAAGGGCGACAGGCGTTTATGCACAGGCTGGTGACTGTTGTCGATGTCGGTGTGGCTGGCGGATTCACGTGAGCGACGAAAACTTGAATCATGAATGAGTCGCACGGGGCATCGCAAGGCTTGCAAACTTCTGTCGGTGCGTCTAAAAGGCGTCGAGAAACCGGTATGGCTTTCATATTGCGGTGAGTTTGCGCACGTCCACAGCAAGATCGCAAACTGAAAAATGGAAACAGAGCGCGTTTTTTGGATGCATTCTTGCTTCATTTCGACGCCCACTAAAGTCCGTTGAAGGGTGGCAGGCGCTTATACACATGCTGGTGGCTGTTGTCGATGTCGGTGTGGCTGGCTGATCCACGCGAGTGTCGACCTTGGGGTGTGCCCGTGCTTCCTAGCGGGAAGGAGGAGGATTCCGCGGACCCAAGCCTTATCTCCTCCGTCCTGCTATTCAGAATGGCGGTTATATAAGTGTGTGTTCTAGTTCCTACGCCTAAGTCAGATAGGGCGTTTAGTGTGGCTTCGTGCTGGACGTTGCCAAGCACTTTCGTGGGTTCTATGGCTAGTAGTGCTCTCGTGCGCTTGCCGTGTCTGGGGTGTAGAATTTCTTCCGAGATTGAAGCATCACGTCCTGCGTGGAGAGGTTGGTTCTAAATTCCAGCATCGTATGGGGGAAGAGGTCCTGTTCATGCATGTAGGTTTGGATACGGCCGTGAATAACGTGTTCAAAGAGTTTTCCTAGGCATGAGGTGAGCGAGACGGCACGGAGGTTCGCCAACTGAAGTGGTTTTCCTGGCTTTGGAATAAAGGTGACCTTAGTGTGGGTCCATTCCGGGGGGAGGGTGCCTCCCTCCAGTGTTCATTGAACAGTTTGGTTACGGCTTGAATCGAATTTTCGTCCAGGTTCTGCAATGTTCTGTTTGTGATTTTATCTGCGCCCGGCGCCGACGTGGTGCACGGTTTGTGCGCGGCTGATTTGACTTCCCACGTCGATATGCCTTCGTCGAGCTCGTGGTTCGGAGGGCCTAGTATTGGGGGAGTGGGGTCCTAGCTGTGGTTTTGAGATACCTGTCTTTTAAGTTTTGGATCAGGTTGCTGTTGTCCACATCTAATTTGTGGACGATGCGAGTGACGTTACGTTGTTGGAAGTCTTTAGTGTTTTCTGGTTCCAAGAGGCAACGTAGGAGTTTCGACGCGTCTTTCAGTCCCAGATTTCCTGCCATGCGGTTGCAAATCTGGCCCCACTGCTGACGGGTTAAGTGTGCTGAATGTGCTTCGTTTTTTTTTTACTAAGGCCGCTGTCCTTAGTTTAAGAGGTCTGTTGCGTTTGTTTTTCAGCCATATTTTTTGCATACTGGAGTTTGCTTCTCACATGTGGAGAAGTCTGCTGTGCACGATTTCCGTTTGCCGATTGCGCGGGACTTGGGATGTGGCACTTCCGACGTCCTTCGTGAGCGTATTCACGCATTTTGAAAGGTGTTCTATTTCACTAGAGGAGATGTGAGAGATACGGGGTTAACTGCTTCCTTCGGCTGTCCGAGCGAAACTGTCTGATCTCTCAAAACGGCGAGCGCAGGAAAAAACCCTCTTCCCCCAGCTTGTGGTGCGAGGGGGAGAGTAAAGAGCGAGTAGTGGATATTTATTTCTTTTTGAGAAGCATTGTTCCCCAAACGTTTCTCGACCCTTAGTGGGAGCACTACACTTTTGCTTGTGTTTCTATGTCCTGCCTCTAAGGACTGGAAATGTTTGACAAATGTTGCACTGGGACTGGGACATTCCATCCTTTTTGGGTGCACATGGGGAGGTACGTTGCTTGCTGGGGTTATAAGTATTATTTTCTAACCACTAATGCAGCGCTCTGTCTTACTGCACCGATACTCCGCCTGCACTAAACGTATCCTAGCTGCCACCTGCGTAATTTCTGTTGGCAGAACACACGCCTCTCAGCGAATGCTCCATTTGAAGGAAACCCGCGAGACAAGCTTCCCCGCCTTTAGGCAATCACGGCACCACTTCGGTCATCGCTACCCACCGACCAACATAACCTACTTGGCACCCGCGAGGGTACGAGCGCAACGGGCGAGAGCAGCAGCACGCGGAGAGAGAAGACTTAGTGCCCGATCAACGCTTTAGAGTTCTGCCACTAGGGGAGGAGGGGCTTTAAGAGCTACTAGGGTGCCTCGATGGCCGCTCTCCTCCGCTGTCAGGGTGGGGAAACCGTTTGTACTACCCCGCGACGCCGTTTCTCCCTCGCAGCGGCATGTTGGGTCCCACACGTAAGTTGAGTGCAGCGCGCTATTCGTCTGGCACGGTCTCTGCGCGGTCGCGTGGCGACTGTAATAATGCTACTCATCTGGAAATAGTACATACTTGTTTCACTCGTTGCAGCAGTGTTTTTGCAGTTTTGAGCGTATTTTATGCATGATGCACTTGCTCCGACTACACAATAATCAAAAAAGTTATGACGGACTGCTGTGTTTCCCAGTCAACGGCTGCACTTTAAAAGAACAGAAGTTATTTGTGTTCCTTGGTAGTGATAATGTCGACTACATTAGGGACACTGAATTCCATAGAATTATGCTGTTTTTGATGATTTGAACGTAAAGACTGTTCACAAGGCCCCAAGTTTCTTTTGTATACAAGCAGCGCGTAGCATTCATGACCTGCCGAACATAATATTTTTGCGCCGTCAACATCCACTTTTCCAACATTATGTGAAGTGCTTTTGTCTTGTTGCTGCACCGTATGTGAAAAATTCCACGGAATAATGTCAAATTTCTCTTCCAAGTAATCTGTCGCCTCACTGCTCTGAAGTGAAAAGCTAAGGACACGACTGAAACCAAATGGTCATGTCTTCTGAACTGCTTCGCTTAGTGGTTAGTGCCGCAACAAAATTAATTCAGTTGTTTGCGTTTCCTTTTCAATGGTGTTGACTACACGTACACTGATGATGCGATGCGACGATGTCTTCCTAATTCGTAGTGACTAAGTCGCTTTCTTCGAGGACAAATTTAACTTAACAGTTTATTTTTCCTTTCAAAACATAAAGAAAAATCATCAAGAGCCATTGATCCACAAAGAGACCTCACAAAATCTGCCCCTGATAACTACTTGTTTTCAATCCCATTGTCCCTGCCAGGGTAAAATAACAAAGAGGAGCCGGAGCAACACAGGAAAAAATTGAAACTTGGTTTTCGAAGAAAGGAAATAGCCCAGTAATTGTCTCGCATGTCTCGATGGACACCTGAGCCGCGCGGTAAGTGAAGGGAGTAAAACTGTGGGAGTAAAAGAGGAAAGAGAGAAAGAGGAGTAAAACTGTGGGAGTAAAAGAGAAAAGAGAGAAAGAGGTGCCGCGGCGGCTGCGTTTTTATGTAAGAAAAACGGTAAGGCGCCCGTGTGCTGTGCGATGTCAGTGCACGTTAAAGATCCCCATGTGGTCGAAATTATTCCGGAGCCCTCCACTACGGCACCTCTCTCTTCCTTTCTTCTTTCACTCCCGCCTTTATCCCTTCCCTTACGGCGCGGTTCAGGTGTCCAACGATATATGAGACAGATACTGCGCCATTTACTTTCCCCCCAAAACCAATTATTATTATTAGAGAAAGAGGTGCCGCAGTGGAGGACTCCGGAATAATTTCGACCACCTGGGGGTCTTTAACGTGCACTATCATCGCACAGCACACGGGCGCCTGAGCGGTTCGCCTCCATCCAAGCGCAGTCGCCGCGGTCGGGTTCGAACCCGGGAACTCCGGATCAGCAGCTGAGCGCGCTAACCACTCGTGACACCGCGGCGGGTCCCCTTACTTCCTTCTGCGGAACCGTCTGCTCCAGTTGCTAAGAGGCGCTTGCTTGCTGTCTCACTCGATAGTCGTCGGGCAAGGGAATAGATCTCTCATTAAGGAATGAGTCTGGGCTTGTTCTAAAACCACGTTTGAGGTAAAGCACGCTGGAAGACGCGGGCTAGTGAACACGACTGACAAGCTTTCATCCCGGCTGCTGCTGTCATCGAAAAAGGGAAAAAAGTAATCTATAGGATATGGTTGCCCAGAAATACGCGTGACGAATTTTACTGATGTGGCTGCGTGACGGAAATGAAAAGACCTTTTTTTTTTCCCCCCAGTTGCGGTCCCCCAGTTGCGGATTTTTTAAAGCGATACGAAAAGGAAGCAAAATAAACCATTACTGGGGGAAAAAGCCGCCTTTCGTTGGCGCCACGCAGCGGCGGCTTCTTTGCTTACTGACGCACAGAAGATATGTTTGGCGCCACGACATTCGTAGGGAGCTGGCGCAAAGTAGTAGAGAGAGGGGAGGGGTAATAATGCCTTCGTGGCATTAAGATAAAATAAATAATAAAGTGAACAAAATTAACGCTGCGACGAGAGCTTCACATACTCGCTTACCCGCAAGAGCGCCTGAATATTACGGCTGGCTTATTGGGAAACGCTTTTTTTATCGGGTTGTGAAGAAGCCGCTCGGCAAATTTTAATGCAGGTTTTAGCACTCGCATTTCACCTTTCTTGGCCGACGTTCTTAGTTTTCTTGGCCTTGGCCTAGTGCAAGCGCTTGTGGTCTGGTGGACGAAACATGCGACTTCTGACAGCGTGGTGCAGAACGTGCGATGTGTACCGAGGCGGCTGTGATAAAGAGAAGAAAGGCCGCGACGCGTAAAGACAACGAGGCGCCTCTAATCTAAAAAACAAAAGCGGTGGAGAACGCGCAAAACTTGCAAAAGCAAAGTGTTGTGTATCAGACGGACGCCAGGCTGGAACTGAACAAACGTTTATTGAGACAGTGCCTTTTTATAGGCCGATGAACATGTGATCTGCCGACGACTGCTTGCGTGGCTGATAAGCGATACATGAAAATGCAGTTTAAAACATGCGCTATCAGTATACCACACTCCTTTCTCCTAAGATTTGCACAATCCAAAACGGACTAGCTAGCCATTAATGCCATAACGCAGGACAGGCCGTCGAACACGCGTTGATCTTCGCGGCTCGACCGGTACTTGGGTGGCTTGGCCTGGACTCGCCCCAGGGGTTGCTTCTGGGCTAGCAGACAGCGGCTGTGGCTGCCTGGCTGTAGGAGGAAGCCTGACGTGGTAGTCCTCACTTGTGACTGGGTCAACTACGAGCCGCGTCCAGGCGCTCCTCAACTGGTTGCGGTGCCTGTGATGACCCTCGCCGTTGTTTAGCTGTACCACGTACGACACCGGACCTCTGACTGCCACAACACTGGCAGCCTTCCACCTTGGACCTGGGCAAAAGCTTTTAGCGTAGACCGCGTCACCGACACGAAACCTCTTAGTCTCCGGTCGTTGTAACTCAGGCGCGTGTTGCCGGTCCGGATGGAGTCTGTCTAACGCTGACCTCAGTCTTCGTCCGAACATTAACTCTGCTGGCGATTTTCCCGTGACCGAATGTGGCGTCGTGTGTTGCTTAAACAGAAACCGGGAAATCTTGCACTGTGTCGAACCTTCCTGCTGCTTCTTCAATGCTTCTTTAACTTCTCTTACCATCCTCTCCGCCCTACCATTGCTGGCTGGATGATAAGGTGCAGTGAAAATTGCACGCACGCCATTACACTTCAAAAACATTTGCAACTCTGTGCTAGTGAAAGCTGTGCCGTTATCTGAAACGATAACGTCCGGTACACCATGTGTCGCAAACATCTTCCTTAAGCTGTTGACGACAGCCGTAGCTTTCATGGATGGCATGATTTCGACTTCAGCCCAATTGCTGTACGCGTCTACCACGACTAAGAAAACGTCTCCTTTGACTGGGCCAGCGAAATTAATGTGCAGTCGACTCCAAGGCTGATCTGGCTTGATCCAAAAATGCACTGGAGCCTTGGCATCACTTTGCCGGTTATTCTGGCACGGATGACAGTGCCGAACAAACTCCTCAATTTCGTGGTCCATCTTCGGCCACCACATGAGCCCTCTAGCTGATGCTTTCATGGCACTCATCCCTGGATGATTTGCATGCAGGAGTTGCAGCACATTCTATCTTGCTGCGGTTGGAATTATGACGCGATTCCCCCACAGTATGCAATCACGATGCAATGACAACTCCGACCGTCTCACCTCATAAGGCGCAAACTTGCTGTCCACTTGTGTTGACGGCCAGCCACTGAGTAGCCATTCCTTTACCCGGGATAGAACCGAGTCCTTTTGGATCAGCGCAGCAATGTCCGCCGCTTGCAGCGGTGCGCAGTCGACCGCTTCCAACAAGAGCACGTCCCCAGGCGGTCTTGGCTCGTCCTCGTCTCCCGGGGCTGGTAGACGACTGAGTGCATCGGCGTTGGAGTTGTCTTGGCCTCGTCTGTACTCAAGGTGGTAGTTATACGCAGACAACAGTAAAATCCAACGCAGCATTCTGGGCGACACAACTTCGGGCACTCGCTTGTCCGTGTTAAACAGGCCGAGTAACGGCTTGTGGTCTGTTATCACTGTAAATTCTCGCCCAGCTAGGTACTGGTGGAACTTTTTTACGCCAAAGACCACAGCCAAACCCTCTCTATCAATCTGAGCATAGTTGCGTTCACTGACGCCAAGAGTGCGAGAAGCATAAGCTATGGGCTGCTCCTTCCCGTCATCCGCACGATGGGCTAGCACTGCCCCCACCCCCACAGGCGATGCGTCGCAGCACAAAATTAAAGGACGCTTGCAATCGTAGGGCACAAGTACGGCGTCTGAGCTGAGTAAATTTTTCAGTCTCTCAAAAGCCCGCTGATGCTCACCTGTCCACTTCCATTCGTGGTCACGGTCTAGCAGTCGATAAAGCGGTTCGGCCGCTTCCGTCCTGCCCTTGAGGAAACTGCTGTAGAAATTCAGCAATCCCAAAAAGGCTTGCAGCTCCTTTTTGCTTGCGGGCGCAGGCGCTTGCTGGATGGCGTCCGTCTTGCTTCGGCTGGGATGTACTCCTGAGTCATCAATCCTGTGTCCCAAGAATTCGATGCTCGTCTGGTTAAATTCACACTTGTCCTTGTTTACTCGTAGCTGTGCCTTCTGCAGACGCGATAGCACAGTCTCTAATCTCTCGGCGTGCTCTTCGGCGTTACATCCAGAAATTAATATGTCATCCAGATAAGCTTTCACTCCGGGAACGCCCGCTAACAGCGTGTCGATGACTCGTTGAAAAACCCAAGGTGCGACCGAAATGCCAAACGGCAGCCGCTTAACCTTGTACAGTCCCTTTATCGTGTTAACTGTGAGCACCTCAGCCGTCTCGTCGTCTAGCGTAAGCTGCTGATAAGCTTGGGCTAGATCCAACTTGGTAAAAACTTGCTTGAACTTAGAGCTGTGAGCATTTCCGCTGTAGTGGGCAAGGGGTATCCACTGCTCTTAATAGCTTTGTTTACGGTACTGCGATAGTCGCCGCAAAGACGTAAAGTTCCATCTTTTTTTCTTACCACTACCAGTGGTGTTGCCCAGTTGGAGTAGCTGACGGGCTCCCATACACCTTGTTGCACCAAGCGGTCCACTTCGTTGGCCACGTCGTCCTTGAGGGCCAATGGAACTGGTCGACTTTTGAGGAACACCGGTTGGGCGTCATCTTTCAGTTCGATGTGAACTGGCGGTCCGTTGAAGCCAGGAAGGTCTCTGCGAAACACCTCGGGAAATCGCGAAGGCACGTCCTCCACGTTTACTTGCTGTATACCCCGCAAGCCAATACCTAACGGGTTAAACCAGTTTCTCCCAATCAGGCTGTTGCCTTGCTTCTGTACTACGAGCAAAGGTAGCTTTGCCTTCCTGCCTTTGAATTCCACCAAGACACTTGCTTGACCCAGCACGGGTAACGCCTCCTTTGACCAGGTTACGATAGTTGTTCCAGAATCTTGCAGTGGTATTTTACCGTGATTCCTTTCAACAACCCTGAACGTATCTTCACTCACAATTGAGCACGATGCGCCAGAATCAACCTCCATCGGAACTTCTTGCCCTTCAATCGTTACTTGAACCATGAACTTCTGTTCTTGCTCATTCACTTCGCACAGGGAAAACAACGCACTCATTTCGTACACGCCCTTGCTCTTATCTCCTTTCTTCTTTTGCTCATACGCTGTCTTCCGAGCAGTTCTACTGTCGTCTTTCGACCGACAAGCCTTAGCTATATGTCCAACCCTTTTGCAGTTGAAGCATGTCGCCTTTCTAAAACGGCACAAATGTGGAGCGTGCTTACCGTTGCACCGGTAACAGCTGGACCCCTCCGCTGGGGTGTCTTGCTTCGCACGGGTTGCTTGTACCATTTCCTGGCAGTCCGTCTCGTATCGACCGTGTTTGCGTATGTCTCGCTGTTGCTTAGCGGTTGCTTCTGCAGTTGTGGCCAAGTCATACGCAACCTTAAACGTAAGGCTGTGTTCTGCGAGAAGTCGCTGTTGAACCCCTTCGTTCCGGAGTCCGCATACGAAACGATCCCGCATCATGACGTCCAACGGGAGTTGGGCGCTGCCAAAACCGCAGTCTTCGGCTAGCTTCCGAAGCGCCGTGACGTAGTCCGCAACCGATTCCTCGGCAGCCTGGTTTCGCCTGTAGAACAAAAACCTTGCATACAGCTCCGAAGGCTTTGGATGCAGGTGCTTGCGAACGGCAGTCTTGATTTCTTCGTAGGTTGCTGCTGTCGGTCTTTCTGGCTTCACCAAAGTTACGATGAGCCCGTACACTTCTTCGCCGCAGCTGCTCAACAGGACTGCTCTTTTCTGCTCTTCTTTCGTTATCTGGTTCGCTTCGCAGAACATTTCCAGGCGCTCGACGTATTCGTCCCATGACGCGTTCGTGCCGAGACGATACTCGCCGATCCTGCCGACGGCCATCGCCGTCGCTGCCTCGTCGCCAACTGTTGTGTATCAGACGGACGCCAGGCTGGAACTGAACAAACGTTTATTGAGACAGTGCCTTTTTATAGGCCGATGAACATGTGATCTGCCGACGACTGCTTGCGTGGCTGATAAGCGATACATGAAAATGCAGTTTAAAACATGCGCTATCAGTATACCACACAAAGCGATAGAAAACTGGCCACGCCTCTTTGCTTGAAGTGAGCTCATAGTGCGTGTGATGCAGCACTCAGAGACCATGTTATGAAGGAGTGTTGTGTTCTCGGGTGCTCTGTCTACACTATTAAAGTACACGGGCTATTTGGCTTTGCTCGTGACAGCGAGCGCCGAAAAAAATGCCAATCGCAGGTCAAACCAGACTGCCTGATCAACAGTGAACCCCAAAGTATTAGAGGTAAGGCATGCGAAACATTTGTTTTCGAGAACAATTTCCGCTGGGACGGAGCTATAATATTGGACAGCTTATGTTTGCATCCTCATAATTATTTAAATTAAAAGCTATAAAACCCACCTTTTCGCATTGATTTCATGGCTCGAAATAAGGAATCCTGATTGTTGGAAAGTACTTGAAATGTAGAGTACCCGGGTCAATATATTACAGTGGAATATGCTACGCAAGTTAAGAATGCTATTATGAAGGAACAGCGCAAAATGAACGCTACAGGAGAGAACCAACACGCATGAGTGCACCGACTGTTCATTAGGTGCCGACTTTGTCCGCAGATTAGCTGCGAAAGATAGTATACTTTGGAGTAGCTACCTCTGGTTCACTGTTCAAACAATCTCTGCTACCACTCTGTCTCAGTAGAAAACCACATTTCCTGAATTCCACGCGGCAGCTGCAGTTTTCTCTTTGAAACGGCGCGCCGCCGCATTGCGCTCAATGCAGCTGAATGGGAGAGTGGGACCTAACATGACCCCGCCGAGAGCGGTGTCTTCACCCTGAAAGCGGCACTGGCATCGAGGCACCCTAAGAGCTGCGGATGTGTCCGTCTACGCGTAGCCGGCTTGGCGGTATGATCACGTTGGTGAGGTACGTCGTATAGGCACGGGTTCTCGTGGTACGCGCTAATAGCTCCGCAGCCCTTACCGATACGAAGATGCGAGAAACTCACGCAGCTCCTACAGTGCGAAACCGCCAAATGCGGGTACTGTGAGGTCGAGCGCGTATCGACACTTGGGGCCAAGATGAACGATTCTGCATGCTGAATTTATACCAAGCCGAGCAGCAGTTGGCAAATATTTTCATGGAAGATCACCATTACCTTCGTTTAGAGCGCCTTTTATTAGAGGCAGATAGGAAGGACTTCTTGCCCCGGCAACATGCAGAAAGCCACTGACGACAGAAGGCCAACTATGTCTGCCCGCAAGTGTTCACGCAGGTAAGAGTGTAATTTGGGCATCGTGGAACAGCACATCGCCTCTGGTCGCAGTGCGTTGCCTAAAATCGGGAATGCCTTGTGGGTGCAGGTTTGGCGGCTGTGGCGGCCGCGTACCGGGGCGCCCAGCGGAGCAGCAGCCTGGGCCGGGCCATGGCGGCGGCCGCCCTAGGAGTGGTCGGTGAGCAGAGCACGGAGGTGGCGGGGAGCCCTCCTCACACTTCCCCCCTCCCCGCAGTGGGCTACCCGATGGGCGGCCTGCTCTTCCCGCTCTCTGGCGCGCCGGGGCCCCTGGGCCTGCTGGCGGCACTCTGCGCCGCCGCCACCGGTACGCTTCAGTGGGGAGATGTAGTCGCAGACCCTGTATTCAACGCCTCTGGAGTAGGGAGAGCTGGGCGAGTTGGTTGGGAATTCCTATATTGAAAAATCAGTGCGAAAGGCGAGACAAACACAGCGCTGACTACAAAAGGATTTGCCCAGCTGTCAGCAAGCGAGTGAGCGCCACAGGTAACAACATTAGGAGCAGGTGAAGTTTTTGCCCTCAAGGGGCATTTCTGTCAGGAGTAGTGTGTAGAACTCCTCTGTCCTGTGGTAAGACTTGCATAGGACAGATGGGGCACTGTGTAAGTCATCATCATCATCATCAGCCTGACTACACCCACTGCAGGGCAAAGGCCTGTCCCAGGTCTCTCCATTAACCCTGTCCTTTGCTAGCTGCGCCCACCCTATGTCTGCAAACTTCCTAATCTCATCCGCCCACCCAACCTTCTGCCGCCCCCTGCTACGCTTGCCTTCTCTTGGAATCCACTCAGTTACCCTTAATGACCAGGTGTGTAAAAACACGCCCTAAAGAACATCTGGAATCCCTTGCATAACCGCCTAGCTCAAATCTATCTCTGCATTGCCGAGACTCCAGCGGCTGCCAACCAGATTTGAAGGGCACGCAGATACTGTATTCTAACCGATTCCAAGTGTCGAGCCAAGCGTTGGAAACATGGTTCATTCTAGATTAATGGGAAATTTGTGCAGCGAAACCTTCAGTGAGCCTGCAGAAAAATGAGGTTGCGTTTCTGCAATATGAGCTCGTAAGGCATTATTGATTGTTTTTGCATACGTTGTGATGATGTACTTGGAATTGTGTTTTGGCTGGTGTGTGAGGGTCGAGGGCATATGTGTTTCTTAATTTCCATGTGTTAATTAATGTGTTAAAAGACTAGCGCATATAACAAAGACACTGACATAGAAGTAGACAGGACGAGCGCTAAACATCAACTGAGTTGTTTACTGAACATAAAGGAACATATAAGCAATTCGGTGGTGCATGCGCACACTGGGTTAACAATACATAGACAATCTAATCAAGGTGTGGCAAACTGTTCTTTAGGTACATTTTTTCTTTTTTGGTCAAGGTAAGTGAACTAGTGCTTACACAGTTATCACCTTCTCTGTCAATGTGATAGGCCTCACAAATCTCACGACCTAACTTTGTGCCTCCCCTACCAAGCACACACGTGGCACCAAACGCCGGCACGCACCCGCACCGCTTACAATGCTTGGCCAAATGACCGCCCCCCGCCAATGAATCTACCAGCGTGCTGTGCTCTCGTAGCCGCTCGTTCAGGCACCGTCCAGACTGCCCCACGTAGCATCTACCGCAGGAGAGGGGTATGCGGTATACGATGCCAGCAGTGCAAGGCACAAACTTGCATTCGTGTTTTGTGGTGCAGACCGGTTTCCTTTCTTCGTTGACCGCTTTGCACATGCGCACCAGCTTTTCGGGGGCAGTGAACATCACGTCCACACCGCACCTCTCTCCAACTTTCTTCAGCCGGTGCGATAACTGGTGCACGTACGGTATAGCGGTACGCCTCAGCCTCCTGCAGCTAGTTTCCGCTGCCACGCCAGGGCGGCCACCTGCCCTGATTTCTTTCAGGAGGCACTGCGCTACAGCCGTCACGGTATCCATAGGGAAACCGGCGTTCTGCAACCGGTGCACTTGCGTCTGCAAACTGATCTCAATTTTATGCTGGCAAGACTTCTCGAGAGAACCACGCAGGCAATTTTTTGCAATGCCCCGTTTTACCAATTTCGAATGAGCCGAATTGTACGCTAAAATTTCCTTTTTTGTGCGTGGCTGGTACGACCAGCAGATGTGCCCCGTGCCAAAGAACAAACAAATCTCGAGGAATTGGAGACACCCGTTGATCGGAACTTCATGCGTGAATCTCAGCTTGACAGAACATTCACCGAAAATATCTAAAACACTTTTTACAACCTGTGGTTTGTCACTCTCGTTCTCAACATTCACAAACACAATAAAATCATCCACATATCTAAAACACCTCACTACACCTTTTTCCCTTTTCATGCACGCTGCAACGCGTTTTCAAATTGACCTAAAAATATTTCGCTAAGTATTGGAGCTATGCATGAGCCTATGCAAATACCGTCTTTCTGCACGAACAACTTGTCGTTAAAACAAATAAAGGTGGATGAGAGGTAACACTTAACTAACGCTACAAAGTCATTTACAGAAACCCCGCTGCTATTTTGGAACTTAACAGCCCCCTAGCTTTCAATTCGCTCTTTTACTGCGTCTAATAACTCTATTTGGGGAATGAAATAAAAGAGCTCCTCAATATCTACTGAAAAGGCGAAATTAGCTCCTGAAGCACCACCTTGCTCACCCATATGCGCTAGTCTTTTAATTGATGATGAAACACCAACTAGCCCAGCTTTCCGCCTTGATTGAATTAATGTGTGTTTGTTAATTATCGGGATTTGCTGCGCATGCAGGGTTTTATCTTGCCTATAAATACAGTACCTTCTGAATAAAAAAAATCAGTTCTTAGTCAGCGCTGTATTTGCCTCGCCTCTTCTCTTCTGTCGCCTCTCGTGCTGCTTTTCAGAATGGCCGTATTCAACGCGCATAGTCATCACACCTTAAAAAAGCCCCAGCTTGTCTAAATTTTTTCGCAGTCATCCGGCGTACTTCAAAGCCCATATGCCGCCTCGGAACTCTAAAGTCCCAATTTACAGTTCGTAGACGGCGCTATTCGCATCCTTGAGATGGGTATCGTGCTACGCCACACCGCAAAGCGCCCACTTTGTTGAGGCGTAGAACGAGCCCACTAGTTAAACACGGCAAGAGGCCGTGCGTGCCTCCAGTGAGCACAAGCCCCTGCCTACATGGCGCCTCCAAGACGCAACAGCCTTTCATTTTTTTGTTCAGGCTGGTGCGCATGTACACAACCGCAATCTTGAGTCGCGGCTGGGAAGCGATGAAAGGAGCTAGAAGCGTTGCAACAGACTCAGGCCAGCCTCTTCTTGGCTGGAGGATGGAAAGCGTCGCCATACCGGAGCTAAAAACATCCATGGTTGCATAATTTCATATTTATAATGGCGGCTAATATAGTCACATGGATCGCCATGTTTTATTCGCCTACATTCGCTCATTCAACTCCTTCTCTCGTGCTGTTTCCGACGCTTCGTGCGTGCACGTGCACCGCGGCAAGACCCTGGCCAGTGACGCGCCATCCTGCATCGTGCCCGTGCGGAATGATACGCAATTCGGAAATGGTGACGACCCATGTTAACATATTTGGTAGCCGCCGACGACTCAATTCGTACGGGGTTAAAGTGGCTTTGTCGCGTATTGCCAAACCATATCTCGTAGGTGCTCGCGAGCAGAAGTCGCCCAGGAGTGCCATCACATGACATGACGTCACTTTCGTCCACAGCAACGTTTTTAGATAAGGATAGTTGGAAAACTTGCTCCGTTGATGCGGCCCCATTCGTGTCGCCGCTTCAATCTTAAATAGAGTGCCTTGATGCCCGCTCGCCCCCGTTTTCAGGGTTCATGGATACCCTTTGTACCATCCCGCGCCTCCGTTTCCCCCTCGGGGCGGCATGTTGGGTCCCACTCGCCGCTAGCGTACAGTGCGCTATGCGAGTGGCGCGGCTTGTATGCGGTTGCGTGGCGACTGAAACAATGTGACTGAACTGGAAATAGGCAGTTAATAGTTGTTTGTCTCGTGGCAATAATATTCTGGCACTCTCGAGTGTGTATAATGCACGATGCAGTCGCTCTAACTACACGGCAATCGAAAAGTTATGACGGACTGCTATGTTCCCCAGTCACTCGCAGCTCTGAAAAAGGCCAGTAGTTAATTAGCTTTCCTTCGTATTTGTAACTTTGAGTATCAGCTAGGTCGCTGAATTCAGCATAATTATGCTACATTTGTTCGAACGTAAAAACTGTTCACAAGGCCCCAATTTTCTCGGGAATGCTAGCAGCGCGGAAGATGACCTGCCAAATATAAATATTTCTGCGTGGTTAACACCCTCGTAGTTAACATGTTCTCTGGGATCCCTTTTCTTTAATACTGCCCATATGAGGAGAATTCCACGCGATAATGGCAAATTTCTCTTCCAAACGGTCCGTCGCCACACTGCTCTCAGGTGTACATCTGTGACACGCGTGAAACCCAATGGTCGCACTTTCTCAACTGCTATCCTTAGCGGCTTGTTCGACAAAAGAATCATGCAGACAGCTCGTTTCGTTCTGGGCGGTGTTGACTACATGTAGATTGATGATACGATGCGACAACGTTTTGTTGATTCGTTGTTGCTAAGTAGCCTTATTCGAGGACAAATTTAACTGATACGTTTTATCGCTAAGCATGAATTGAATGAGAGCTCGAATTAGAACGGCGACTTAACGAAGCTGAACCAGTTGAGCGGTCAATCAGTATCCACGTGTGTAACTCAACCATGTCTATAAGTTGTGGAAAAGGCTGAACACACCTGCCCATGATGTTCTGGTGCATACGTACGCGACAACGCATCGAGATATCGCGTATATATACGCTTGTACTGTTTTCAGTCAAAAGGAGGTGGCTTCGAATTCTCTTGGTTGTTCTGAATGAAATTGTCGCCATTTGCCAACCCACCTAAAAAAAAAAATTCCCATCGCTATACTTCAATGGAAAAGTATTCAAACCTAGATGAGGCAGAAAAAATGTTGAGAAAAGTTGACGTATTTACTGCTTTGCAATGGGGACCCCGCATGAGAATTAAACTTGATAAAAGCTAATAAAGTTCTCTCCTAATTATGTCACGTAGTACAGTCAAGAACCAGTGGGAAATTTATACTATTACGGAAGCTAATCAAGCGAATGAATGGTGTGAAGTTGTGTTATTATTAACCATCGGGGAAAAGAAAAGCAAATGACATCTGTCGGCCCACAACCCAACCTTTAACGTATTTTATCAGAAAAATGTTCCACAGATTAACCCCCTTCGCTCCCCCCCTTCCCCTTAGAAAGTTGCTAATTTTTATTTCATATAGGTGGTATACACTGGCGCACAGCCGCGCCGTGTCACTGCGGTGCGCACCGTACTATAGTGTTCCTGTGGGAGCATATACAGGAACACTACACCGCACCGTCGCCGGCTGCAATGTTTGAGGTGCACGTAGCAGGCGAACTGCTCCGCCAGCAAGTTTTCTTCGCGCGTGGCATTCAGACTGCCGTTTGGAATCCGCGTTAATCGGAGATTAGGCCCCTAGTCGCTGGGTGCAATAGACGCGCGTAACTACGTCGTAAACGAACGCCACTTCGATTCGGCAGCTTCTCTTGTCAGCGCTGCTCGAGCTGGCCGAGAAAACATGCGCCGCGACGAAAGTTGGTCGCGGATTTGGTTTCGCTCAATTCGGGGATAGAAGCATAGATAGTGGTCAATGACAGCAGCGCTTCTATGAAACCAGAGAGCCGCATTTAGTTAAGACACATTGGCGAGGAAATGATCGGTGACCCTGCGCCACTCGACAGCTGCGAAGCGTCTGCGGTGCTCCTTGCATAACTGTGAACTGCTTATACTTGTGTAGAGCCGTTGACTTCCCAGCTGTACTACATATCTGACCTTGATATATTGCTTCAGTTCTTAATCTTAGGTTGACCAGCGATATTTTTGGACGAAGTGCATCCTAAACAAACGCAAGACAGCAAGTTTGCTTAAATGTTGAATGAATTGGATGTGACCTCGTGCTTTCTTTGATCTTGAAGTGAATTATTCAGGCATGCGCTTAGTTTTTCGCTGAAGTCGTGGCCACCCAGGCGGCGTCTTTATATCGCGGACGATGTGAGCTTTGCGCTTGCGTCGGGGTGATACTGCACGCTCGCGAGCTGGCGCGGTAACCTCAATCCCTACCAAAACAGCCCACTAATTTTTGCACCGTGCGCTGTGTTGTCAGATGCTGGCACGAAAAAGAGACACGACACTGACTAAGCGCCGACCCCAATGTTTTCCAATCCAATCCAGCAGGAGTCTACGCCAGCGCTAAAAATACCGTCGCGGTACTGTAGCCGCGGGGAAAGCTGCATCGGGCACCGGGCGCACATTTGCTACCACATAATCTTCTGGAACAGTGCCAACAGTGCGCGTAGAGTGGGCGGAAGTCATTGCGCTCTGTGTATTTCGTCGCGTGGAAAGAAGACATTTTGCGTTGTGCAACGTAATCGGGCACATTGTAAAAAGGCGACCTGAGACCCATGTACTGGGAAGTGCCAGCAAGTACTGAGCAACTGGGACTGGCAGGCAGCTGAACAAATGTAAGTCAGGAACCTTCTTTTGAAGCAGCCATGGATGCCCAATCGTTGCGCGCGTACGCGCGGTGTGTGCGCATTCGTGTGTCGTCCTTGTCTAGAGCGCCCGAACGGCGCGCTCGGTTGTGCACTTGTGACACTCGCAGCTGCCTGTCGGACCTGATACAGCTTTTAAAGACGTGAGGGGTTAAGCGAAATTCGCAGGCGTTAAGGCACTGCAAGGTGTTTTGAATCCAGGTCGCTCGTCAATGACGCCAGTCTCCTCCACTGTGCGCTGTTGGGCACTCTAGACAAGGTTGTGGACGTCTGCACGCGGGTACGTGCGTGCGAGAGGAAATGATCGGGATTGGCCCAAGGAAATTGCGCTGCACAAAATGGATGGCGAAATTGCACCCACGTGTGAACTCGTGCTGCTGTAAAACGTGTAATAAAAAAGTGTGATCATATTTGATGCACTCCTATCACCGGCACTCAGCGCGGGCACCTCATGATGCAAAAACAGCGCAAAGAAATGGCTGCGGTTCAATGTGGCTTGAACCTAGGTATATGAGTGAAAGCTCTGTTACGTTGTCTTTACTCTCACAAATCAGCTGTAAAGGTCAAAGGTCTAGGTCAGGCACCCAGTGGTCATAGTCATATGATCGTAGTCATACTGCCGTAGCTTGAGCCATATAACCACGCATCTAAGTTCGGTTTGAGCTTGTGAGACATTGAAGGTCATTGTGTCATCCGCATCGAAATCGGAAGTTGCACCCCGAAGGGTAGTGCTCTCGCTCTGAAACGACGGACAAGAGGAAAGACAGACACAGGACGAGTGCTTTCTTCTTGTCCGTTTTTTTTTGCATTGTTTTAGCAACATGGAACCCATATCAATTCGCCCAACGCAACGTTTTCCTAACGGCACCTCGTTAAAGCCAGTTTTCTATGCTACCCTGCATCGTGTTTCTCTAGTCTGATTGTCAGTTGAATGTCAGTTGTCCATCAGTTGTCCACAGCGCCTGATAAGCATTCAGCCTTTCTGCTGATGGTGCGTAGAATGGTCCAGAAAATAATGCATAGAATTTGTGCATTTATTTGACGAATTCAACAGTTAAAGGGACCTTAAAACGTTATTTTCTGAGGTTAAGAAAAGCGAACGAGTGATCGGTATTCCAAATTTTTAAGCTAAAGTCGGATACAACTTAAGAACAAAGTGGCAAATGCCCCTCAAAGTAAGCCGTCTAGCCAATAAACTCGATCAATTCCGATGGCGTCCTGGGTGATTGTCATTGACCTGCTGGTGTGAAATCGCAGGATGTGGCAGGTGAAAGAGGATTAACCATGGCTTAATCGTATTAACCGTGAGGTGTCACGAAAATCTGTCCATGCCATTGGCTGTAGCGTCTCCTTTGAGGAGCATCTGCAGCTTCATTCTTCAGTAGTAATTGACTATAGGTTCATAACACTGAAAATATCTGCTTATTAAAACCGATGTTTCTCATCTACCCCTTCATCTCATACACGATGAGACGCGAGCAATAGAAAAAGAAATCAGGTCGCAACTGCACCCCGCCTTATTCCATCCCGCCCACATCAATTGGGCGCACCCAATGGATTTGGCACACACTGCCTATTCGCATCATCGGGATAGGGGCGGCTGAGAACGCGTGGTGAGCTGTCACTCAAATCGGTTGAGAGCGGCAGTCTTAAAAATTATTTGTAAAGTATAGACTGCATGCAAAGATTTTAAATTTGACTCAGATACTCACAAGACCTGTGCAGGTCAATTGCATTTGAATATGACTATCATAGTCTTTTCAGGGAAAGTTCCTTTAAACTTTCCATGTACTTACCAGGTAATTAGAGCCTGTGTAGACGGCCAGCACCAGTAGGCTATTTCCCCAATATGCACTTTCCTGGTTCAAGTGGTAACACTATGCATTTCTTTTTTTGTTTTTCAGATGCCGTTAATGCGATTTTTTCAGTGCCACAAATGCAAAACGAGGGCAGTGACATTGAAGTCCCTCTTTCGGCACTTTCATGCCAAACATGGGCGTGATCAAAACTGGGTGTGTGGTCTTCAAGTGTGTTTGAAGTCATATAGATCATATGGGGCATATCGCAAGCACGCCTCAAGGTTTCATGCAAGAGCGTTTGAAAATATTTTACATGACACACAGGCAAGCGAGACATGAGTGCAAAGCCTGCAAATGAGCGATGGCAGCAGTGGAGGCTTGGCAGCAAGTGCAAGTATGAACGAGCTGGAGCCGCTCCAAGGTGCTCCAAGGGAACAGCCGGACTTGTTCAAGCAGTGTGCACTGCTGCAGTTGAAATGGAAATATGCAAAGCGCCTACCAGCTGCAACACTTCAGGAGCTGTCTACTGATGTTTTATTGTACTTGCAGTCGTTCTCTGAACACTTGCTTTCACCTCCAGTAGCGTCAGACATCACAAGTGAAAGTGCAAAGGCATTCATTGAGCAGGACCGGAAGAAGCTCATGGGTAGGTGAAAGCGTGAAAGATATTGGAAAAGTATTCTGCGTTTTGTGCAACCACAGACGATTCGCATTGGACGCGACTCCAGTGGAAAACTTGAAACTCATAGCTATGTGCCTGTGTTGAAGGTTTTGGAGCATTCAATGGAAAAGTTTTCTTCTCATTTGTGCTTCTGGCGTGCAAAAAGGCCCGGAGGCTATCTTATTGATGTTTTGGATGCAACGGCATTCGAGGAGCATGCATACTTTCAGGGAGACACTAAGAAAATTTGCCTACAGTTTTACACTGATGAATTTGAAGTCTGTGATCCTCTTGCAAGCAGACGAGGCAGACATAAAATTATGGCTGTATACTACACTGTGTTGAATCGTTCTGTTGAGACAAGGTCACGGCTTCCAGCTATTCATTTGGCAGTGCTTGCGAAAGAGAAGCTTGTTGTAATACACAGCTGACGAAAAATACTAGAACCTCTTGTCACTGACATTGGCTTGCTCGAAACTGCGGGCATTGTCATAAATGGGGAAGTTATGAAGGAGTCTGCTCTTGTTTTTACAGGCGACAACCTGTCACTCCACAGACTTGGGGGATTTAAGTGCAATTTTAGCCAGGGACGAATATGCCGCCATTGTATGGCATTACAGAGCGAAATTTCTAGAAAGCACAGACGATGTGACTTTGTTGAGAGGACACCAAGTGCACCCAAGCACCACTTGAGTTTGCTTGCTCTTGGTGTTAGTTGTTTTCCCATATATGGTGTGCCAGAGGAGTGCGCTGTCACATTTTCTGGCTTCGAGTGTACGCAGCACCTCCCCACCGTTATCATGCACGACCTGCATTAGGGTGTCATTCCATTTGTGCTCAAGCATATCATTTTGTCCCTTTTAAATGACGGCTTTTTTTTACATTGGACCTGTTAAACTCTGCCATTGATGCGTATTCGTACAGTGGAAGTGATAAGCGTAACAAGCCAGAAGTAGTAGCTGTGTCACAGGGAAAAGTGGCAATCAAGGGAAGTGCATTACAGATTTTTTGTCTCTTTAGGCACCTGCCCTTCTATGTGGGAGCGTGCATACCGAGAGGACAAAGAGAATGGTGCCTGTACCTTCTTCTGAGAAAGATTGTGGATGTAGTGATGAGCCGACGAGTGAATGTTGAACACATTGCTTATCTTGATCGCCGCATCACATGCTTCTGTGTTCACTCCAAAGAAATGTTTTCATCTGTCCACATCCCTTGCAAACTGCATTATCTCATACATTACCCCAAATACATGTTAATGTATGGTCCCCTCATCAGACTGTGGGCTATGCGATTTGAGTCAAAGCACCAATATTTTAAAGATCTGGCTGGTAAGCTGAAAAACTTCAAGAAAATTACGTCAACCCTTTCAGAGCGCCATCAAGGTCATGAGATGTACCGGCAGTCTTGTGAGGGCAACAGCAGCAACATAACCCTTAGCGCAGTGGGGTGTAAACGGATTCTGTTTGAGCATGTGGGTTTCTCAGTAGGCACAGGCCACTACCCACCGCGGGTTCGAGCTTCGCGCGAGCCAAGGGCCCCGATCAGCCGTCACCACACGCACCCTGGGGCACCGCTGCGGCGGCGTTCAACCTCTGCAGAGAGGAGAGTGGCTCGCCGCAAGAAACAGGCCTCCAAGTTCACAAAGGAGACGTTTATTGACGCCGTCCTCCAGCGGTACATACACACACTCAACAGTCACCCCGTCCCGGGGCGCGTTCAGAGCAAGGCTCCGGTGCGCGCTCGGGGCAACAAGAGAAATGCGCGCCGCTAGCACGCCGCTGCAGGAGATTGTCCCCGCGGCAGTGCTGTGATCTCTCTCGTGTCGGCCGTTGGGCCGTTTCCGAGAGAGAGTGGGCAGTCAACGCAAGGTGCGCCTGTCAGAGGTCATTGGACCCCTGGACAGGCTCGAGCCGCGGCGGATCGAGGACCCACGCTGGCGAGCTCGAGTATGAACTGGTCCGAACGGCAGAGGCCGGCCCGGACGAACAGTAACGTACGCACCTTACGCTGTCTCGGAGGGGTCTCTCTCTCTCTGGGCCCCGCTCGGAAGGTCGCGCGACCACCCCAAACGGGTCCCGATTTCCCGCCAAAAGTCACCAATGGCAAAGGCCCTTGGGAAGCCGGGGGCGGAGCTGCGGCCGAATGACAGCGATTAACCACCAGCCGTCTCTCCGCCGCCCGAGGCGGGAGAAAGGGAAAGAGAGCGACGCGGGATGCCGCGCAGACGCCACGGCGGGAATCTAGCAGGCTTCCCACATCCACCTCTCCTTAAATGCCCTCCTACCCATCGGCGGAAGCGTGCGGCAAAATAATAAAAAAAAAATCCATATAAAACTACCACACTTCAGTTCCTGCCATAAACTCAAAAGACAAACAAACAAGAACAGAAAACAAACAACACTTGCATACGTTCCAAGGATACAAAACTAACTACAGTGTACACAAGGCCAGCTGACAGGTGGCCTGCAGCCTCATAATGTTCGGTGGCGCGGCCCATTGGGCCTGTTGGCGGCCAACTCACGCTTTTGCTGCCTTCAGGGTCCCGGTGGACGATTTATTGACGACGGTCCCATGTCCTCCACAAGGTCATCAAAGTTGAGCATGAGGACGTTGACGACGCTCGACGATCCCGAAGAGGACCCGCACGGGAAAGGGTGCTGTCCTTCCTGCCCCCCTCTCGGCGTTGCCTTTGTTCTTGGGAACACGCACATCATCCCAGGCACGCACCGGCACAGAAGCGGACATCGATCAGTCACAACGACCCGCTTGTCGGAATCGTTGCGAGGCGCCGTGGCAGGGGTCAAAGGACAAACTCTTCAGACGCACTCTTCACGCTCCCCATAGCCACACAAAGATCATGCCGCGAGACACTCGCTCCTTAACGAGCAAACCACTCCCCAGCCGGAAGGGGAGCATTTCGCCGACCCCTCCGCGAACCAGCCGGTCCCGTGTTCGCGAGGCAGGCCGCACCAGTGAGGTCAGAACGTAAATGAAAAGAAGGCGCGCTGTACAAAAGAAGGCCATCTCTGCGCTACAAGAAAAGTGCAATCGCGAGTAGGTTGAAGTTTACATATGTACAAGGCTGGTTTAAAAAAGACTGAACGCCAACGCAAACGTATATTACATATGTACAGATCTCGGAACGTTAGAAGAAACAACGAATAAACTGGAAACAAAAACATGCTACAGACTGACTAAAACAAACAAACGACTAAATAACTGCACAAGGCTGGAACTGAGCATGCGGCAAACAAACAAAAAAAAGAAACCGCCGTGCTTCACCTGGGGTAGGGCCCGGCGAGAAAGCTCACCCGCTAGCTGAGGCTGCGTGCCTTCGGTTGCGGAAGAGTCCGCCATCCGGCATCAATCACATCGGTGACCGTCGCCTCAGATTGTACCGGTTCTCGGTACGGTTGCGTTCCGCAGCACCAGTTGTGCCTTTGCGCTTGCTTGTGATACCAATGGGTACCGACGCAAACTCGTCAGACCGTGACGCATAGGCCTTCAGGTCTGCGATGTGGGCACGGCTGGTTTTCCCCGTAAGGGGATCCTCCAGCAGGTACGCGAGCGGCGACCAGACTCTGACCACTCGGTACGGACCAAGCCACTTAGGAGCGAGCGAAGCTGAGAACCCCTTGCTCGCATCACTAAGAACGTGGTTGCGCTTCAGGACAAGATCACCCGCCTCAAAAGTCAGGCTGCGGTGCTTGCGGTCATACTGAGCCTTCTGCTGGGCTCTGGCTGCCGCCAAACTCTGCCTTGCTCTGTTGAGAGCCCGACCAAGCCGGTCCCGAAGCGTCGACGCATAAGCAGAGCAGTCTGCCCGCGTCTGCTCATCCCCGAGCTGGCTCTGCACGACGTTTGACATCGGATTCGCCAGCTCCCTTCCGAAATTGAGGAAGGCGGGAGAGAAGCCAGTTGAGCGATTCTCAGCTGTTCGAATGGCGAACGCAAATTCGCTCAAATGGTCTGCCCAGTCCTTTTGACACTCGGCAAAGGCCGCCAGCATTGGCTTGAGCGTTCGGTTGGTTCGCTCGGTCAAGTTGGACTGGGGATGGTAGGGTGAAGTGGTGTAGTGCTCAATTCCGAGGGAACGGCACGTGTTACCGAACACCCGAGCGGTGAAATAGGACGCATTGTCCGTGATCAGTCTCTCCGGAAAGCCGAACCGACTGAACACTTCCTGGAGTTTATCCAGCACCGCTCGTGCTGACACTTTCCGAAGCGGGTACAACGCGACCCATTTGGAAAAATGGTCAGCTACTACCATCAGGTGAATGAACCCCTGCTTACTCCTGGGGAAAGGCCCCATCAGATCGCAGGTGGCCATCTGCCACGGACGCACACTGTCAATTGGTTTCATCATTCTGGGCGGCTTGCCGCCCCTTGACTTCACCGCTTGACAGACATGGCAGGAACGGCAATAGCGGAAAATGTCACGCTTCATGCCGGGCCACGTCACCGATTGACTCAGTTTTGCAAAAACTTTGGAGCCACTCAGGTGACCGGCCAGTGGTTCGTCATGAGAAAATCGCAACAGTGCGCCTCTCAGACTTTAGGGATAACCTCATTGAACGGGTCAATGGACTCATCATCGGTGGCTGTGTATTTCAGCATGAGCCCGTCATGGCCCAGCAAATATGAATCCCCCGGGGCTCGCCGCGACACACGCTGGCTTTCACCCCCTGCGCCCGCTACAATACAAGTAGCGTCCCGGCGCTCCGTCTCCCTGAGACCGTCGCTCATCTCGCGACACATGGGGTCATTTTGCTGGGCTTTCAGCAGCTCTTTCCGGCTGAAAACGATTCCAGTTACCCCAGAGGGTGGCCTGGTCTCGTCCCCCTTCAGGTTTGCAGCCAAAATTTCCGCTCGCGACGGCGTCTCCGAGGCACTCACGCGGAGCTTTGCCTCTCGCCCGCTTTGCGAAGCGCTGCTTGCCTGGTTAGCGGAATGGGTTAACCCGTTTGCGGGCTCCCCCTCCTTGCCGCCCGGCGGCTCGTCCGCTTTTTCGCCCGCTCCGCCTGCTGGCGTCAAGGCGCGTCAGCTACCACGCTCGTGCTCCCCTTTCGATACTGCACCGAAAAGTCGTAATGCTGTATCAGGAGAGCCCAGCGCGCCAGCCGACCCGCAGGCTCGCAGAGCCGCATCAGCCAACTGAGCGCATTGTGGTCTGTCTGCACCACGAATTGCGTTCCGTCAAGGTAGACGTCGAATTTCCGCAGTGCAAACACGATGGCGAGGCACTCCTTCTCGGTCACGGAATAATTCCTCTCCGAGGGCAGCAAGGAGTGGCTGGCAAAGGCCAGCGGCTGCAGCACGCCATCGAAATCCTGTAGGAGAACTGCTCCTAAACCCAGATCGCTCGCGTCAGTCTGGACTACGAACTGTCTGGTCAAGTCGGGTAGCCTGAGCTGCGCTGTCTCGGCAATGGCACTAGACAGGAGGCGAAAGGATCGCTCTTGCTCGGGCCCCCATCGCCACGCGGCAGTCTTTCCCAAGAGCTTGGTCAAGGGTGCCTGCACGTGGGCACAGGACGGGATGAACGACCGATAGAAATTGGCCATTCCCAGAAAACGGCGGAGGCCGCGTACGTCTTTGGGCACGGGAAACTCGAGTATGGCTCGGAGTTTGTCCGCATCGGGCTCAATAGAGCCCTCGCCCAGCGTGAACCCTAGCAACTGAACTCGGGTCCGCGCTATTTGGGCTTTCGCAGGATTCAAAGTCATCCCGGCAGCCCGTACCCTCGCGAGCACGTCGGCAATGTGGCCTAAGTGCTCATCGAAGGTTCGTGAATAAATCATGATATCGTCCAGGTAGCACATGGCGTGAGACCATTTAGCTTCCCCCAGGACGCGGTCCATGAGCCTCTGAAAAGTTGCAGGACCATTGCAGAGACCGAAGGGCATGCGAGTGAACTCCAACAGCCCTTTGTGGCACGTGAACGCGGTCTTAGACCGGTCAGCGTCCGCCATCTGGACCTGTAGGTAACCTTTGGAGGCATCTAGCGTGGAAAAGTACCGCGCACTGCCCAGGTTTCCTACGATTGAGCTGATCGTCGGGAGCGGATAGGCATCCTTTCGAGTCAGCGCATTCAGACGTTGATAATCCACACACAACCGGTGGCTGCCATCTTTCTTAGGCACCAACACAACCGGAGACGCCCAAGCGCTGGACGAGCGACGGATAATGTCCGCCGACAGCATCTCATCCAGCAACCCATCGATCACCTGCCTTTTCGCAAGGCTGACGGGTCTGGGGTTGCACTTCAAAGGAAGCGCATCTCCGGTGTGGATCTTGTGGCTCACTAAATTAGTACAGCCAGATTGATCCGTGAAGAGCTCATCGTACTGACGCAACAGTCCTGTCAAACGAGCCTTCTGAGTGTCATCCAACGTTACCGCAAAGGCGGCCAGCGGATGTGGTGCCTGGTCGTGCCGCGCCGCTCGGTCCCAGAGGGGAGCGTGAACGACGGAACGCTCGACACAAGGGCTTGGCCCTGGTCGCTGAGCGTGGCACTCTCCGAACGCCTTCACTGCGCAGGCAGTTATTGACGCCGGTGGGCAGATGAACGGCTTCAGCTGGGAAAATGGTCCGTCGCGATAGCCGCCATTCGCAATGTCCACCACGATCCCGGTTTTCAGGAGAAAGTCCCTTCCGAGAATCACGGCACACTGAGCCCTGGGAGGTGGATGAAACGCGTGCGTCTCGTCCGCTCTCCCCACCTGACAGTCAGCCTCGCGGCGCCAGCCGAATGGGCTACGCCTTTCGCAAGGTTGAATGTCGTACGGCAGTCCCGTAAGCGCACCGAGTGCTTTTGCAAGTGGGACAACACCTCTTCACCGAACAAGGAGGCAGTGGCTCCCGTATCCAGTAACGCCAAAAATTCGCGGCCAGCAATGGTGACCAGAATAAACGGCGCGTGCGCATTAGCAAGGCAGCTTGCTCTGTACGCTGAGGGGATTAGCAAGGATTGGGCCGGTCGTCCCTTTACGACCGACCCGCGCCGCCATTTCCCTGCCTCAAAGGAGGCCTGGTTACGGGGCATTCTCTCGTTAAGTGCCCCGTCTCTTGACAGCGGTAACAGCGCACACCGCCGCGAGCTTGGTCGCGGAACAATGGCGCCTCTCCCTGCCTGGTTCCGCCCGTTGCACGGCCAAAGGGCCGGCTGATTCGGGTTTCCCCCTCCGCTGTGCGTTGGGGCGCTTGGCGTCCCTGGGCAGGCGGTCCAGAAAACGGTGCAGCGCAGGCTGTCCGTCTCCTGTAGGAGTAGGGATCGAGAGCTCGTTCGCTCAACTCCCATACTTCGTTTTGCCCGCTAACGGCTGTAGAGGCAGCGAGTACGGGTGGTCGCCGATTGGGTCGGGGCATGGCCCCTCTCCATGCACAGCGTGGCTCGAGGGCCTCGCTTGCCGGCGGTGGCGGACGATAGGCGCGCGCGGCGAGAATGTCGCCTTGAATGCGCTTTGCCTCGGCGGCCAGCTCCTCAAAATCTCGTAACCGGCCTCCGCGCAGGTATGCCGAAAAAGTCGGATGTGCCTGCCTGATCGTCCTTTCCACACGTTCCTCGTTCGAGGCTCTGGGCTCGGCGATTAAGAAAAGGTCCTCCATCGCACGTACGTACTCCAGGAGTGACTCATCCGGAGCCTGTGTACGGAGCTCCAACTCTCGCCGCATCCTACGCTCATAGTCAGCGGGCAGGAATTCGCGCAAGAATGCTGCACGGAACTCCTCGAGAGTCGCTGCCCGGTGGCCGGAAAGCCGATGCCACCTAGCTGCGGTGTCAGTCAGTGCTGCGGGGATAATGTGTGCAAGCACAACCTGATCAGTGAGACCCATAGCTCTCTGGTAATGGGTGAGGGACTCAAGGAAATCCCGGGCACTGAGGAGGTCATCATACCCGCGGTATGTTGGCATGGGCAACTTGACCGCGGGGTGAGACACCTTCGGCGCGGCCAAAAACGTCTCAACCGCCCCTGACAGCGACTGAATCATCTGGGCAGCACTTCTTAGCAGCGACTGCGCCCCGGCCGCAGAGGAGGCTTGGGCGGGCTGCACGAACGCAGGAGGCAAGGCGCCCAGTTCGATGAGCGGCGCGGTTTCCACAGGGAGCCGGGCCAGCGCCTCACCGTTCCCAGAGCAGAATTGACTGCTCGCGGGGCACGGCTGCTGCTGTGCAGGACGGCCGGTTGCGGCAGCGTCGCACGCACCGCTTTCGCACGGGGCGCAAAGCACGCACAGCGGAGGCATGTGATTGACGGGTGCACCGCAGGGTGCTCCCGATACAGCTCCAATGGGAGCTGCGTGATCGACGCTGGGGGTTGTAGCGCCGTATGCCCCAATGGGGGCCGCGGCCAACCACGGTGTTTGGCTATTCGAAGGAACAGCAGCCAACGGATCAAAGGACGCTACGTCTCCTAAGGGAGCCGACACGTAGCTGCCGAGTGCCCCGATGGGGGTGGCAGACATGGTGCGCAAGCGTGATCGTCAAGGCGACGTGCTCGGCAAATGTGCTATCAAAGGCTAAGAGCCAGTGACTTAGCACGTTGGGCGCCAGTTGTGGGTTTCTCAGTAGGCACAGGCCACTGCCCACCGCGGGTTCGAGCTTCGCGCGAGCCAAGGGCCCCGATCAGCCGTCACCACACGCACCCTGGGGCACCGCGGCGGCGGCGTTCAACCTCTGCAGAGAGGAGAGCGGCTCGCCGCAAGAGACAGGCCTCCAAGTTCACAAAGGAGACGTTTATTGACGCCGTCCTCCAGCGGTACACACACACACTGAACAGTCACCCCGTCCCGGGGCACGCTCAAAGCAAGGCTCCGGTGCGCGCTCGGGGCAACAAGAGAAATGCGCGCCGCTAGCACGCCGCTGCAGGAGATTGTCCCCGCGGCAGTGCTGTGATCTCTCTCGTGTCGGCCGTTGGGCCGTTTGCGAGAGAGAGTGGGCAGTCAACGCAAGGTGCGCCTGTCAGAGGTCGTTGGACCCCTGGACAGGCTCGAGCAGCGGCGGATCGAGGACCCACGCTGGCGAGCTCGAGTATGAACTGGTCCGAACGGCAGAGGCCGGCCCGGACGAACAGTAACGTACGCACCTTACGCTGTCTCGGAGGGGTCTCTCTCTCTGGGCCCCGCTCGGAAGGTCGCGCGACCACCCCAAACGGGTCCCGAATTCCCGCCAAAAGTCACCAATGGCAAAGGCCCTTGGGAAGCCGGGGGCGGAGCTGCGGCCGAATGACAGCGATTAGCCACCAGCCGTCTCTCCGCCGCCCGAGGCGGGAGAAAGGGAAAGAGGGCGACGCGGGATGCCGCGCAGACGCCACGGCGGGAATCTAGCAGGCTTCCCACATCCTCCTCTCCTTAAATGCCCTCCTACTCATTGGCGAAAGCGTGCGGCAAAAAAAAAAGAAGTTAATCCATATAAAAGATCAAAGGCAACGCCGAGAGGGGGGCAGGAAGGACAGCACCCTTTCCCGTTGGGGTTCCCGCCGGCGGGCGGAGGCCAGCCCGGCGTTCGCCGCGCTGTTGGCCCCAGGAGTGCCGGCGCCTAGTTGCGGCCAGGCAAGTGGTCCACCGGCGAGGAGGTGTCGGGCTGCGGGTCCTCTTCGGGATCGTCGAGCGTCGTCGACGGAGCGTCGTCGACGTCCTCATGTTCAACTTTGACGACCTTGTGGAGGACATGGGACCGCCGTCAATAAATCGTCCACCGGGACCCTGAAGGCAGCAAAAGCGTGAGTTGGCCGCCGATAGGCCCAATGGGCCGCGCCATCGAACGTTATGAGGCTGCAGGCCACCTGTCAGCTGGCCTTGTGTACAGTGTACAGTGTAGTTAGTTTTTGTCTCCTTGAAACGTATGCAAGTGTTGTTTGTTTTATGTTCTTGTTTGTTTGTCTTTTGAGTTTGTGACTGGAACTGAAGTGTAGTAGATTTATGTGGATTATTTTTTTTGTTTCTTATTTTGCCGCATGCTTTCGACGATGGGTAGGAGGGCATTTAAGGAGAGGAGGATGTGGGAAGCCTGCTAGATTCCCGCCGTGGCGTCTGCACGGCATCCCGCGTCGCCCTCTTTCCCTTTCTCCCGCCTCGGGCGGCGGAGAGACGGCTGGTGGCTAATCGCTGTCATTCGGCCGCAGCTCCGCCCCCGGCTTCCCAAGGGCATTTGCCATTGGTGAATTTTGGCGGGAATTCGGGACCCGTTTGGGGTGGTCGCGCGGCGCGCGACCGTCCGAGCGGGGCCCAGAGAGAGAGAGACCCCTCCGAGACAGCGTAAGGTGCGTACGTTACTGTTCGTCCGGGCCGGCCTCTGCCGTTCGGACCAGTTCATACTCGAGCTCGCCAGCGTGGGTCCTCGATCCGCCGCGGCTCGAGCCTATCCAGGGGTCCAACGACCTCTGAGAGGCGCACATTGCGTTGACTGCCCACTCTCTCTCGCAAACGGCCCAACGGCCGACACGAGAGAGATCACAGCACAGCCGCGGGGACAATCTCCTGCAGCGGCGTGCTAGCGGCGCGCATTTCTCTTGTTGCCCCGAGCGCGCACCGGAGCCTTGCTCTGAGCGCGCCCCGGGACGGGGTGACTGTTGAGTGTGTGTATGTACCGCTGGAGGACGGCGTCAATAAACGTATCCTTCGTGAACTTAGAGGCCTGTTTCTTGCGGCGAGCCGCTCTCCTCTCTTCAGAGGTTGAACGCCGCCGCAGCGGTGTCCCAGGGTGCGTGTGGTGACGGCTGATCGAGGCCCTTGGCTCGCGCGAAGCTCGAACCCGCGGTGGGTAGTGGCCTGTGCCTACTGAGAAACCCACAACTCCTCCGCTGTGCGTTGGGGCGCTTGGCGTCCCTCGGCAGGCGATCCAGAAAACGGTGCAGCGCTGGCTGTCCGTCTCCTGTAGGAGTAGGGATCGAGAGCTCGCAAAGGAGACGTTTATTGACGCCGTCCTCCAGCGGTACATACACACACTCAACAGTCACCCCGTCCCGGGGCGCGCTCAGAGCAAGGCTCCGGTGCGCGCTCGGGGCAACAAGAGAAATGCGCGCCGCTGCAGGAGATTGTCCCCGCGGCAGTGCTGTGATCTCTCTCGTGTCGGCCGTTGGGCCGTTTGCGAGAGAGAGTGGGCAGTCAACGCAAGGTGCGCCTGTCAGAGGTCGTTGGACCCCTGGACAGGCTCGAGCCGCGGCGGATCGAGGACCCACGCTGGCGAGCTCGAGTATGAACTGGTCCGAACGGCAGAGGCCGGCCCGGACGAACAGTAACGTACGCACCTTACGCTGTCTCGGAGGGGTCCCTCTCTCTCTGGGCCTCGCTCGGAAGGTCGCGCGACCACCCCAAACGGGTCCCGAATTCCCGTCAAAAGTCACCAATGGCAAAGGCCCTTGCGAAGCCGGGGGCGGAGCTGCGGCCGAATGACAGCGATTAACCACCAGCCGTCTCTCCGCCGCCCGAGGCGGGAGAAAGGGAAAGAGAGCGACGCGGGATGCCGCGCAGACGCCACGGCGGGAATCTAGCAGGCTTCCCACAAGCACTTGCCTGAAGATGTTAAAGACTACATCTCTGCGAACAACATGACTTCTGAGAATATATTTTCTCTGATGTCAGCCTGTCTCGACAGCACACACTATGCAGCCGAAAACGTCTTAGTGACTGACGTCTCATCAGATGAGCCTACTTTTGTTCTCATCAGACATTTTTTCCGTGAGGAGGTGCCTTTTATTTTACGCGCAGAAGCTTGATACTATTCAATTTGATGAGCATTTTCATTCATATGTTGTCAGAAAGTGTCCAGAGAGTGACGTAGTGACTGAGGCCATGAGTCCTCAACTGGATGCACTTACCATGCATACCATTGGAAACAGGTATCTTGTGTCCTTACGGCATGCTTTAGTGTAACGTTGCTGTTAACTTGCTGGATTTGTCTTGTGTGGTTTATAGTTGTGTATTTATGGTTTGTGCCATTTGTGAAGTCGAAGTAATTTGTTGAATGACCGATTTTGAAACTAAAAGTTATGTTCTGGAAGCTGTGTTCTAGATGTTTCATTTGTGAATGAATTGGTGGCTTGTCAGTATTTCCCTATGTTATTAGGACATATTATGAATCGGCAGGTGGCGGGTATTCAGTGTTGAGGAAGGAAGGGCTGAATAAACTGTTCGAATGGGCATTTCAGTCCCACTATAGTATTCATGACTTTTTCGTATAGGTTAAACATATTAATATACCTTGATTATTTTCATTTACCATAGGCATGACCCTAACAGCAACACGAAGGACAAATCGAAACTTATGTGTTTCAACAGGTTACTGCATTCTAACACTAACTTGGCTGTATAATTCTCCTGTGAACTGAGCTTTTGAGCATACAGGTGTCGTGACCAATGAATGTTTTCCAAGGAAACTTCGATGGCTTCAATCACTATGGGTAGGATGCACCGTTGCTCACTTCTAAACAGATCGCGGGGATAACTTTGTACTTGGTGTGTCAAGTTTGAACCGAGTGCTGAAAAAATGTGCCAGTAAGCAATGGCTCTTGTTCCAGAGCAGCCCTAACCACAAAGAGGCGCAGAATTTTTTTAAAGAAAACTTAGATGGGCTTGTTAGCTTTGCACCTTGAACAAATGCAGCTTCAAATAGCATTTCATTTTTCACAAAGCCAAACATCGGCTCAATGGCAGTGTGCATCAAAGGACTCACAAAAAATTGTGGTATGCTATATAGTATGTGAGGTTTAACATCTCCAAGCGACTCAAGATGTGAGGGGCACCCTAGTGGAGGGCTCTGGATTAATTTAGACCACCTATAGGGATACTTAACATGTACTGACATCGTACTGAGCATAGGCGTATTTTGCGTTACGGCTGCATTGAAACGCGGCCATCGCGGTCGGGCTTGAACCCGGGAACCCCGGCTTAAGTAGCCGAGCGCTCTAACCACTAAGTCACCGCGGCAGGTTGAATGTGCCTTGCCCTCGTGTCGATTACATAGACAAGCTAAATATGCTTCGAGTACTCCCTTAAATTATTTGAGAGTTGTAAATTAACTCTTTTTTGGAGTGGCATTCAGATGGGCGATCAATTCTGCCAGAAGCGAGGGCGACCTTATAAGACATCACACCTTCGACAAGCGGCGCGGTGACGCAGCTTCGTGCTTTGGCGGTGGGAACGCGCACTGTTTGCTCGGCGGAATGAACAATCCTCTCTCCCCATGCTCCTATTGGCGAGTACTGGGCGTTTTCGCGTCTGCGAATTTCGATCGCAACATGCGTTCCCCAGGGTGCCGCGACGTCGTTCGCTGTGCACACAATGCCTCTTGGCATTTGTTCACTTAGTCCGTACATGTTCGCCTATATACATTCGAAGCATGCCTGGATGGCTATGTCACACTTGCGACTAGTGCATCGTATTTGTAACATAATATTGTGCAAACCTGCATTTTCTGCTTGTATTGCAGTGCTAGATCTATAAGGCTAGCCCTCCACCCACCCGTCCCTTTCGCATCATCGCTGTCGTCAACCTCCTGTCCGCATGCCCCATTCCACAGCAAAAATAATAACCATACACACAAAAACAGATGTACAAAGCTGCCAGCTCGGCGGCATGGCCACTCAGCCTTGTCTTTATGCTCTTGCGAAGATCAGCTAGGACAACCTAATAAACTAGAAGCCATAACAGGGACCCGTGGTATACATGTGGAAGTGTGTATATGGTCGAGGGTGGCGCTGGTGAACACTCTCAAGGTTCGCTTACACCCAATGAACATAAATACCCACGAGAGCAGCAGAATGGACAGCCGTCGCCGTAGCTCAGTTGGTAAGAGCACCGGACGCGATATTCGGAGGTCGTGGGTTCGGATCCCACCGGCGGCATGGTTGTTTTTTCTGCTGCTTTAAAATTAATTTTCTTTAAGTGATTTATTAATCTAAGTACTATAATATCCCACTGATAAGCACAACACATAAAAAAAAACATTCCCCTATGCACCTTGGTTTCGGTGACTGTGAGCTCCCTTCATAGGTTTGTCAAACGGGCCCCTCATTTCATTTAACTTATCTGCTAATAGGTTAACGAGGGTCTCGGTTCTGGCAGTCTTGATGCCATAGGTAGCTTAAGAGGGCTCTCGCACAGTTTCCGCCCTTGCCGTTAGATGACGTTCCACGTCACCCTCGCGGTATTACAGGACGTGCTACGTCCGCCGCTATGGTCGAGGGTTGCGCTGGTGAACACTCTCAAGGTTCGCTTACACCCAATGAACATTAATACCAACGAGAGCAGCAGATTGGACAGCCGTCGCCGTAGCTCAGTTGGTAAGAGCACAGGACGCGATATTCGGAGGTCGTGGGTTCGGATCCCACCGGCGGCATGGTTTTTTTTTCTGCTGCTTTATAATTAATTTTCTTTAAGTGATTTATTAATCTAAGTACTATAATATCCCACTGATAAGCACAACACATAAAAAAAAACATTCCACTATGCACCTTGGTTTCGGTGACTGTCAGCTCCCTTCATAGATTTGTCAAACGGGCCCCTCATTTCATTTACTTAAATGCTAATAGGTTAACGAGGGTCTCGGTTCTGGCAGTCTTGATGCCATAGGTAGCTTAAGAGGGCTCTCGCACAGTTTCCGCCCTTGCCGTTAGATGACGTCCCACGTCACACTCGCGGTATTACAGGACGGGCTACGTCCGCCGCTATGGTCGAGGGTGGCGCTGGTGAACACTCTCAAGGTTCGCTTACACCCAATGAACATTAATACCAACGAGAGCAGCAGATTGGACAGCCGTCGCCGTAGCTCAGTTGGTAAGAGCACAGGACGCGATATTCGGAGGTCGTGGGTTCGGATCCCACCGGCGGCATGGTTTTTTTTTTCTGCTGCTTTATAATTAATTTTCTTTAAGTGATTTATTAATCTAAGTACTATAATATCCCACTAATAAGCACAACACAAAAGAAAATTCCCCTATGCACCTTGGTTTCGGTGACTGTTACCTCCCTTCATAGGCATATATATATATATATATATATATATATATATATATAGATTTAAGAGAAGTGGGCACTTCTACAAAGACACTTTTATTTATCAACGTTTCGACCGCGGTGCGGTCTTCTTCAGGACTGTAGTGGTCTCGCATCAGATGGACGTTTTAATTTTGTGAGCTCAAGAGGAGGGAGAAAGGAGTGTAACACGCAAATAGCAACAACAGTTCAAAAATTTGAAAAAAAATAAAAAATAAAGATGGGGGTGAGGGGAGCAGACAGGGACAATATTGGTGGAGGAAGCAAAAAATAGAAATAAAAGAAAAAAAAGGGGAAAACTAGTATAGTAAGGAAGGGTGGGGTACAAAAGGAGATGGCGAAGCGAGAGAAAGGGAGAGGAAGACGGTGCGGGGGTCATGGGCAGCACGGCAACCAGAGGCGTACGAAAGCAAAACGTGCAAACGAAACACACAAACAAAATGCACAAACACAAAGGGCGCCGCTGCAGATGCGTGGCCAAAGAGGAGCCGCTGCGCAAATGACACTGGCAATGACGAACAGGCCAAACCAGGGGCCTTTTGGGGGTCTCACTAATTTCCGGTGAGCAGAGGGCTAGAACGTTAAGGAAGGAGTGGGCTACGTTAACGAGCACATGTGTAAGAACTCACGGGGTCTGGGTTTCACTGAACGGTGCACCCCTCTCCCTGGGCGGGTCGTTGAACCGACCTCGCCGGGAATACTTGTTTCTAGGGGAGGAGGGCTGGGTTAGCTGTGTGCAAAGATTTCAAATTGTCGGAAAATGTAAGGAAAGAATGTCAAAAGCTTATCAATACTGCACGAGGCAGGATAGTGTAAGTAAGGAGGGGTATGATTGCCTGGGATATACACTAGGAGTTATAAAAGGTATATCTGAGTTAGCCAATTAACGAGAAGTGTAGTATTATTTTGTTTGGAGGTCGTGAATAAAAGAAAGGGTACCAGGCTTTTCGTTAAGACCTTCTTGAATAGTATTAAACTTGTGGATAAAATAGGATTCAAGGATTCACGTTGTTCACGTTCTCGCCTGTTTTTGAAGCCCCCTTGAATAACTGTTACTTTCAGTTGGTCAAATGGGTGTCCTGCGTTTACATGCTTGGATAGGGGAAGGTTTGGGAGAGACTTGGCGTGTGCGCGGTGGTTGTTAAATCGAATGCGGAATGCAGTGTTTGTCTGTCCTATGTATTGCTGGTTACACACAGTGCATTCAAGAAGGTAAATAACGTTTGATGAGTCGCAGTCAAAGTTACCGTTGATTGAATGCTGGAAAACTGACCTCGTACTAGTTACGGAACACGTAGTCTGCATGTGCTTGCAAACTTTGCAGCGACCTTTACCACAGGGCTGGCATCCATATTTTGGGGTTTTGTGTTCCTTGGAGTGGACTAGATGGTTCTGAATGTTTTTGGCACGCCTGTAAATCACACGGGGTGCGCATTTAAATATTTTCGATAGTCGTTGACTTTGCTGGAGAATGTTAAAGTGCTTATTAAGAATTCTGTTTATGTTCGGTGCGTTACTGTTAAATGTGAGGATAAGGTTTGTAGTGTAATCATTTCGGTTATCTATTCGGTGCCTCTGGAGTAATTGACTACGGTTAAGATTTGAAGCTCTGCTTATGGCGTCATCAATAAGGGAACGTGGATAGCGCTGTGTTAAGAGCACGTTGCGCATGTGTTCTGAGTTTTCATGAAAGTCTAGGTCGTTAGAGCCGATTCTTCGAAAACGATGGGCCTGCGAATAAGGGATGCTGGTTTTGCAGTGACGGGGATGGGCGCTTTGAAAATGTAGATATTTTTGTGAGTCGGTTGGTTTTCTATAAACGGTTGTACGAACTGACCCTTTGTCCACCAGAATGTCAACATCAAGAAAATTGATTTGACTGGCTGAGTAGGTGTGCATAAACTTTATGTTTGGGTGCACGGAGTTGAAACTGTCAATGAAATGGATAAGTTGTTGTTCTGTGTTTGTCCATATTATAAAAATATCATCCAAATAGCGCTTGTAAAAGTACGGCGGAATTGGACAAGAAGAAAGAAATTTTGACTCGATATGATGCATGAAGATATTGGCATAATTAGGGGCCATTCTTGTTCCCATAGCGGTGCCACTTACTTGCAGATAATATTGAAGATCAAATTCGAAGCTATTATATTCTAACACAATTTTGGCTAGTGTTCCTAACACGTTTCGGCTTGGAGATTCATGAGGTCTCTGCTGTTCATAAGATTCTAAAAGGGCTGCGATGCCGTCGGCATGGGGAATGTTTGTGTATAAGGATGTTACATCCAACGTCACAAGAAAGCTCCTTCTAATAATGTTATCTTGTCTATCTGGCGGAGAAAGTGGTTTGTATCTTTGATGTAGGATGGATGTGTGGCTGGAATGTGGCTAATTAGAGTGTCAATGTACTTTGATATTGGTTCTGTGAGAGTGCCGATTCCTGAAATTATTGGCCGTCCAGGAATACCGGCTTTATGTAATTTAGGGAGCATGTAGAAACGCCCAGGAGAAGGATGGGTAGCCGTGAGTGCCTTGCATAGTTTCGGGGAGATTTCATTGTGTTTTATGAGGTCGAGGAGAATGTCAGATATAGCTTTTGCGTGCTCGTCGGTGGGGTCGCCCGGCCCTGTGGTTATTGAAGCGCAATCTAATCGCCAGAATGAAATATTCGCAGAGCCACCAAGGGCTGTTTATAGAAGATCGAGAAATCTACGGAACATACTAACGTCTTCAAAAATTAGTGCTCCGCAACCCACAGGCTGCCACCCTTGCAACAAGAGCTGCTGTAAAGTTTGTCCGCATATGACTACGTCTCAGAGCGTTAGCAGTACGGGATCTAACTTTCATTAAAAAATTCAATGTGACTTCACCTGCGATAGTGCGAACGTTATTTACCTACTCCAGTGTACCATATGTAACCTTCAGTATGTAGGCCAGACTGAAACCCCCCTTTAGATTACGCTTCAATAACCACAAAGCCCATGTTAAATCCCTCCCAAACCTGCCCCTATCAAGACATGTTCAGCTCCCAGGTCATTAATTTGATCACATTACACCTACTATTCTGGAATCTGCATTTAATTCTAATCACGATCGAGAAATTAGAGACACTTTCCTGATCTATAAGTTTAATACAGTATCTTCTGGTTTGAAGGAAAGCACGGGAAAATTGAGCACCCTACCAGTTCAAACACCCTGATATCCACCGATGTTAAGTGCTATTCTATTCGTGCTTTTTCTTCATGTATATCACACCCCGCGTTTGCGTTTATTCGCACCTGTATATTTAACTTGCTGCTCCATCATATAGCTAAAATTTTGCTACGTTCATCTTGTTACATCACCGCACGGGTATGCTTCTTATTTATTCTTTTCTTGTGCTCGGACAGAGCAGGCAGATAGCGTCATGAGTTATTTTGTCAGGATGCAATAAAAACTAATACTGTTACCGTTTATGCTGCTTTATCGTCACCTGTGTTTTTAATGACCGTATTTTTTAGTGTTTTTAGAGTGTGCAACTTCTGGCTTCTTAAGATTTTGCTGTCCAGTAATTCTGGTTTCTCATCTTTGCACTGTAAGCATGACACGTTTAATCACCTGTCATCGCATTCTGTAGCTAAGATTGTTATCGCACTAAATTTCGCAACGTAGCCCTCCTGTTCAGCCATTGTGACCCACATTCGCGTTCTAGTCACGTGTGTGATACGTTTTTAATCTTCTGTGCATTATATGTTTGTACTTTTTTTGCACCCTCGTCATATTCTGTGTCCTCCGTTCATATTTTGTTATTCTGATGAAGGCCGTTCCATGGCCGAAACGTCAAATTACGTTGTTTCAAAAGTTGGTCTCTGTTTATTCACTACTACTGACCGTGCCAAGAAGTTTTTTTCCATGAATTATATATATATATATATATATATATATATATATATATATAGACACACACTTCTCGTCAACCATGAATTCGCCCAATGGGTGACTATTTTCCGACTATCGATGTTTAGAGGTTGTGCTATGGTTGTAACGAAGATGATTAATGACAGTTGTGCGTGTCCTCATCATTGTGTTCTGTACTTTGCAAACAAGTCAGCGCTGCTCACTCCGCTTATCCTCAAAAATTTATAGTATACAAACTCTTGAAAAATAAAAACATCCTTACACCCTTGGAGACCTGTAGGGCGTATTTTAATAAATCAACCCTATTTACACCCAAGAAATAAAAGCTGGGTGCTTAATGGGTGGTGGCTAATAACAGGACCCTTTTCACGGAAACCGGGGGTGTTGCTAGGGTGTTTTAACAACAACATTCCCTTAAGGGTTCAAGTTGGTTTACAGTGTAGTGAGCTGGCGCAAAGAGTAGAGGGGGGAGGTGGCAGGGCTTTAGAGTGTCTTCGTGGCCTACATATAAATAAATTGAACGAAATGAAGGAGGGGAGCTCACATACACGCTTACCCGCGAGAGCGCGCTTGAATAATATAGGTATGTACCTTACTGGCAAACGTCTTTGTCGTCATCTTCTCTAGAAGGCGCTCGGCAAATATTGATGTGGCCTGGAAAGTTTTAATTCTTGCCTCTCCTTGGCGCTGTCAACTGCAGGACGATTGCAGTTTTCCCGGCCTACGTCATTGGCCCACTTCTGACGGCGTTGTGCAGAATGTTCGATGTGTTGTGAAGCTGCGTTATACTCGGAACAATAAACGCCGCGGCGCGTGATGATGCGTTTCTACTAATAGGGAGAAGGAAGGCGGCGGACAACATTCGAATCAAGCAAAACAGAGGCGAAAGTGGGGAATTTCGCCATTGGGCCACGCCTCTTTGCATGAAGTAAGCTCGTGTTGTGTGCGTCATGCAGCAGTCGGAGATCGAGCGGACTGTTGTGTTCCCAGATATTCTGCTTACGCTAGGAAAGGACAGCGGGAGAGAGCGCGAAGAGAAAAAGCGAGAATCACATGTGAAGCGAGACGACTGGAAGCCGACAGAATTCTAAAGTATGCGAGGCAAGGCGTGCGATATGCTTGCATTGGAGGGGACGGAAGTACAATACGCAACTTTAACGTTCCATCCTCGTAAACTGAAATTAGCAGCCGTCAAACTCGACTTGTCGCACTTAACTTCATGGCGAACGAAAAGCTGTTTGAATGCAGTCTTTGGCCAATATAAATATGCAGCTCGAAATAATTAATCCGTTGTGAGGATGTAACGACTGTTCACAAGGTGCCGAGTTTCTCGGCAGATTAGCTGCGAAAGAAGATATAGTTCTGCGTAACTCTGATTCACTTTTTAAACAATCTATGCTACCCCCCTGTCTTAGGAAGACACTAAATTTGAGGAAAAACACGCAAGGGACCCAACATGCCGTAGTCAACAGAGATGTCCTCACCCTATTCGACGTTTTCAGCATACCGGAGACGTATACCGGTGTACCGGACCGCTCCTGCGCATGCGCAGTGGCATTGTTGGGGCGAGGGGGAGCGGCTGCGCGCAGCCGGCGACCGGTAAACCGGTATACGTCTCCTGTAGTACTACGTCTCCGGTGTGCTAAAAATGACGAGCACTATGTCTAGGGTGCTGACAGCACTACGTTTGTCTTCTTTGTTTTCTCTTCGCCGCCTCGACGCCCATTGGCTGCGCTTGGTCACGTGAACAGTTTGCTGCATAACCGGTCTACGCTGGCTCACCTCTCGCATCGTGTGCGCCCGGTGCGGCTGCTTCTAGCCGCGCGTCGCTATTGAGGTTCACTGGTTGGATTTCCGCTACGCATTCCTGGGCCTGGGGTACGAGTGGGCAAGACGCTCGGGATTGAGCTTCGGGGTCTCGGCCAAAACTGACAGCCGTTCTTTCCGTGGCTCCACTTGGTGAAATCGAAGAAACACCGACTTGCCGCTTCCCCTCATAGTTTGGGTCGATAAAAAATTCTTCACGCGGGTAATATGCGGCTGTGCCAAATGAAAACAAATGATCTAATGATGTTCTTAATCTGACAAAGATTGAACATAACTTGTTTCAGAGGAAGCCGCAGAGTTTGTGGATGCAGATCTGTTATTTCTGGAGCCCCATTACACTTTGAGCCTTTTCTTTTTCTGAGCTCTGATTTGCTTTTGTTTTTATGGGGATTAACAACCCAAATCGACTCAGGCTATGAGAGACGCTTTTGTGGAGGACTCAGATAACTTCGATCAACTGCGGTTCTTCACCATGCACTGACATCGCACAGTACATGTGATATGATTATTTAGTTTTCATTATGCTGCAAAAGCACACTTTTATGTGATATGTGTCTAGTCGTGCTGCAACCATTTCTTAAAGCAGTATGTGCTGCTCAAGTGAATCGGTTGTCGCTATGTTCATGATGTGATTGGTGCGGCTGGATTCCTTATTTCAACTTGCACTTTTCCGGCAATATACGTCATTCTAAGTTTTAGCAGCAGTATTTAAACGATCATATTGTCTGCACGAGTTCAGAATACATATTTGACATGCTAAGAAGCAGCAAGCAATCAGATCTCTGCCTTATTAATGTTTACGTTTCTTGTACTTATTTCTCTTGTTTGCATTTTGAAATTTAGGTTTTTCCTGTGTGCATAATAAAAAATGTATTTATCAATTTTTTAGGTGTTTGTCACTGATATTAGTTAGTTTTTCGTCGTGCGCACAAAAAAAAATAGAAACATGTTCCTATTCCCTGTCTCTTTGTCATCAGTTATGGCAAAAGCACTGCACATTCAGCAAGTGCAATCTTATAGTCCAGGGCAAGATATGTTAGAAAGGTAACACAGGGGATAACACATTTCCCCTTTGTTTATTTGGGAAATTAGACAAAAACCATGATACAGTGAGAAAAGTGCTGTTGCACCAGCGCGTTTCGCACTGTGCTCCCATCATCCATCCCCTCTGGCGGTAGCGCACATCCCTCATCTCTACTGCATGCGTACTCTTTGGCAATGTTGTGCAGCACACAACAGGCGAAGATGATTGTTGAGCACCGGTGATGTGCCATTCGGAGCTCCCCATGCAGACAGTGGAAACGCCGCTTCAGCTGCCCGATCGTCCTGTAAAAGCAAATTATCACCCGTAACTGCCGCAGTCACCCTCAAACTTGACAGTAGCATGCACATATTGATACATGCGTCTACGCCAAGATATGTGCCTTGAAAGCTGCTATCTGTAAACTGCATAACCATGCATTAACAGTCATAAGTTAATCACATTTGTATTGAGCGATGTAAATTTTCACTTCGCTGAATATTCCAACGAAATGCGGAAAGCACAGTGCGCTTATGAGCACCAGCCATAGTGAAATTATTTCTAGTCGGAATGAATTAAATATCATACCATGCCCAAAATAAGGGCGGTGCAGACATCCACAGTCGGTAGGCTGAGGGGAGGTTCACGTAGCTTGTTTTAATGCCCTATTGTCTGAACAGCATAATCAGAATGTAAAAAAAAACTGACCAATAGTGCACACCTATGCCATATTTTTCCACAGTAGCATGGCCGAGTCCTCGCGCACTGCCATCAGAGTGAAGTCGCGTACATAGAGCTGTGTGGGTTTGTTCTTTTCATGCGTTCCTCACATCTCGACAAGGCGTATACGCAATAGAGCGTAACAAGCTACAGGTGCCTGTGTTTGCTTTCCACCGAAGCATCAAGACTCACCTCTCCACAATCGCCCTCGCTGTGCCGTGCGCAGCGCTGTAGCGCCTTTTCCCGGGAGTGTCCGCAGTCAGGAACAATGTCATCAATCACGGCCTGCATGGGTAGCCGCTGTCCCCCAGCAGCAAGCCTCTGTATACACCACTGCCGAAGCGTTGGGCCACGCTGCTGTTCGCCAGCATCCGCGCGTCATGAGTGCCGCCCGGCCACCGTGCGACAACATCGGTGATGCGGCAGTGGCTGTCAACCACCAGCTGCACGCTTATCGAGTGTCAAAAGTGGCGGTTGACACACGCTTCTTCGTGCTCTTCGGGAGCCTGTATCCGCACATGGGTTCCGTCGACCGCACCGACGACGCAAGGAAGCCGGCGACAGCGTAGAAGCCGCCTTGGGCTTCCCACAGTTGGCTAGGCGACGGCCAGCTGGAAAGAAAACGGGGGTGGTCATCTTTCGTTTCACGCCGATTTCATGCGCGGGCTTGCACACACTCGCACGCGCACATATTAAGGGAGTCACAGTTATAATATTAATCTCACCTGACCATCACACAGCCTCGCACGATGTCGAATGGAAAGAACAGAATCAATAAATACGCGCTTGAACACCAAAACATTATTCACGGCCAGCGACAACAATACACACTACTTGCGATCCTTTCGCGTGAAAAAAGGTACGCATTCGAGACGTCGTACGTACGGCAGCTGATGTTCAAGCCGCGCAACTGGTTAAAATTCATGCGAGAACACGCAGAGCCAAAGAAAGCAAGCGGCAGTAACAACGTAGAGGGAAAGATGGAAGGCAGGAGACAGGCTTACCAGATCCAATCATTGCTGCGGCGGACGAGGGCGACAGCAACTCGGCGTACTGTGCGGCTTGCTGTATATTCGTGGGCGCCGATCGCACCTCCGGCAGTAATCCAGGAAACAGCCGGAGGCAAAAAACTTCAGTGCCAGCATCACCTGAAGCTCGGTGCACGAAGCGCCGCTCAAAACGCTCCGACGCGTCGAGGGCTCGATCTCGGAGCGAAGAACCTTGGCTTGGCTCGGCGAGAAACGCTATGCCTTCCCGCCCGAACCGTAAGCGGCGCTGCAGCTGCTCCTCGCAAAATGTGTCAAGCGGATTGGTGCTGTCACGAAATACGCGTTCGCAGCGCAGCAGCCGATCGGCGAGCAACTCGAGGCGGATCAGTCGCACAGCAGCCATGTTGGAGAAGACTGGTAAAAGTTTTCATTGAGACTGCCCGAAGCAGCCTAGGTTTCCGCCTTATTGAAATCTTGACTTCCTGCCTTGTTGCAGGCTAGTTTCTTTCGTGCAAGCGACTTTTCGGCTAGGGAAGATAGACTCCAATGAGCTGCGATTGAGTCTGAAGATTAGAGTGAGACTGGACTAACAGTTCTGTGCAGGCGGGTCCAGGTTCTTTATCTGCTGGTACAATGCTTCAGTCCCGTCGATGGAAAACGTTGACGTTGGGACCGATAAATTCTGGTTCCCGTCTCAGCTGTTCCTCCGCTTCGTGAAGAATACCGTCGAGATGGGTGCGGAGGCTTTGTCGTCGTCGCAGGTAGCGTTCTATGTTTTACAGCAGGAGACCCCTTCGCCACTGTCGCAAGCTTGGCCCGTCTTCTTTACTAACGCCCCTCCTTGTGTCGCTGTGGGTGGCTTCGCGTGAGGTTCCCGGGTTTCGGCACCATGTCATGGACCTCAGGGCCCACCTGCTGTTGTGTGGACGCTTAAAAGGAGCGGAGCCGAGACGACCGTGACCGGAAGGAACGGAAGCGTTTTTTGTATTATGAAGATGAAGCGCAGCTGCGGGAGAGGCGCAGCTTCACGCGGACTTGCAAATGATGAACACATCATCATCTCTCGATGAAGAAGTTCCAACGCTTACTGTCCAAATACTAGGATTTCCGGCCAGACGGCGCGCGGTGCTCGCCTCTTTGGCGCCTCGGAGCAGGCACATACAGTGATATGTTTCTTCGTCTCGCCAATTAAATAGCCCTTTCATGACATCATGTTAGCAATCCCTGCCCGCTTGACCGGCAGCTTAGCTACCGTGCACTAGACAATCTAGTACACTATAGCTGAGCGCGCAGGCGCACGACGATCTGCAGGACCATCTCATGCATTATCTTCAACTGCAGAGGCGGGCTTTAATCCGATCCGCTGTCTTTGTGCTTTTGCCTACTGCAAAAAAGCATAATCATGTTATAATAGGGGGCAGGAAGTTGGTTGTGGCTGGTTACAATAGCGGCTGCGCGACTTGCAAGGACTTCCAGAGGCGGAACTCTTCTGGGAGCCTGGCGAAGGCCCATTCTATGTACCGACCGTATTCACGTGACTACGGTTGCGAAAATCATTTCGACAGTGGTTAAGTCAGCCGAAGCGATTTTTCGAAATCATGCAGCAAAGCCTACCGCGTAAAACACCACCACCGATGAAATGTTACTGCATCACATGCACTGCGCTGAGCACATAACTAAGTCGTAAACGAACGCCACTTCGAGAGGACAGCTGCGCTTGTTAGTTCTGCTCGGGCCGGCCGAGAAAACATGCAGGCGCCGCGACGAAAGTTGGGGGTTTGGTTCTCCTCGATTCTGTGATAGAAGCTCGGATAGTGGTCAATGACAGCAGCCCTTCCACGAAACCAGATAGCCGCATTTAGTTGAGACACATTCGCAAGGAAGTGATCAGTGATCCGGCCTCTCGCTACGGCGCCTGCAGAACATGAGCACACGGGGTAAATATCTGGCAAAAGTTGCCGATTATGTCATGTGTGAGAATCTTCTGCACACAACGCATACAAATGAGAGGACTGGAGAAGCCTTGTTACCACTCGGGAGCATTCGTTGTTTTGCACAAAGGTGGTCACAACGGCCGCTTATAAGGCAGCAAACTGGGTTAGGTAGTTGTTCACTTTTGCACTGTGCGCGCCGTGTAGACAGAATTCGACACGAGACTACCTGCTATAGCTGGGACGCTTGGTAGTCCGCGCTTCGTCAGGTTCGTTTTTTTTCTGCCGGCATCTGGCAATACAACGCAAGGCGCAAAAATTAGTGTGCTGTCTTGGTAGGCATCGATGATGACGCTCCAGCTCGCGAGCTTGCAGTATCACCCTGACGCAAGCGCCGAGTTCACAACGTCCACGATACAAAGACGCCACCTGGGTGGCCACGACTCCACCGCAAAATGAAGCGCATGCCACACGAATTCATTTCAAGATCAAAGAAAGCACGAGGTCACATCTTTTCATTCAACATTAAAGCAAACTTTGGTACCCGTCCTTCGCTTGTTTAGGATGCATTTCTTCAGAAAATTTCGCAGGTCACAATATTAAAATCTGAAGCATCACGTCAAGGTCAGATATGTAGTACAGCTCGGAAATCAACGGCTCTACTCAGGTATACGGAGTACACAGTTATACAAGGAGCACCGCAGACGCGCCGCAGCTATCGAGTGCGCCGAGTCCGCGATATCTTCCCCGCAAATGTGCCTGAATTACATGCGGCTTTCCGGTTTCACGGAAGCGTTGCTGTCAATGACCAATATCCGAGCTTCTATCCCAGAATCGAGTGGAACCAAACACACGACCACCTTTCGTCGCTGAGCCTGTTTCCTCGACAGGCTCGAGCAGAGCAAACAAGCGCAGCTGCCCTCTCGAAGTGGCGTTCGTTTACGACGTAGTTACGTGCAATGTCGCACCCGGCGACTACCGGCCGAATCTCCGATGCACGCGGATTCCATACGGCAGTGTGAATGCGACACGCAAAGAAAACATGCTTGCGGAGCAGGAGTTGGTCTGCTACGTGCACCTCAATCATGGCGGCCGGCGGCGGTGCACCGCCGCAGCGCAGCGGCCCGGCTGTGCGCCAGTGCATATCACCTATAGCCAATGAACCTCTCTTAGTTGTCAACGCTTTTAAATACTTAGGAATTCAGATAAACTCTGGCCATCGATGGAACGAGGACTTATGGTGTATACAAAAAAAAAGCCCTACGAAAACTGCGCTGTTTGAGAGAACGCTGGTACAATCCACACAAGAAATAAAGCATTTAGCTTACAAAACATTTGTTCGGCCAATATTGGAATGTGCTGCGGTAGTGTGGGATCGCTGGAACGAAACAAACAAACTCAAAATAGAAAATGTTGAAGGCAAAGCAGCCAAATTTATATTTCTTACAGTTGAAATATTTCCCAAACAGCCGTACTGCAAACCGCAGGACTAGAACAGCTGGCCATGCGTCGTCATCGCGAAGCATTAAAGTTATTCGCCTTATATTATCACAATAATATCAAAATAGAGGAAGGAATTTTATTTGAGCACACATCTCGCCGCCATATACGCTCCTACCATTCTAAAAAAAGTTCACGCGTTTTCATGTAAAACTAATGATTTTAAATACTCTTTCCCCATACTCTAAGTGGAATTGTTTATCCGCAGTCGCTGCCAATTGCGAATCGGTGAATTTATATTTACAAGCTGTGAATGAAGCATAGGGCTCATATGTATCCCTGTTTTGGGCAAAGTTCGATGCCTTCGTTGCCAAGTTAGATGTGATTGACAGTTCTCTGCCTTTGTAACCGATTTTTTGTTGTATGTTGGGTTTTGAATCTGTTCGCTAGCTACTTCTGTTGCAATGCATTTCTCGTTTTTATCATTATGTCTGTACCCCATTCGTGCCTACGGCCTGTAACACGGCAGGCCGGCAGTGTTTGCGAAATAAATAAATAAATAATATATAAATAAAAACAGCCTACCTTTGAATGAGCAATTACAGTCGTTCGCTGATAATTGATGCGCCCCAGCTTGCTTCAGCCAAAGAAACCGAAGATGTGCGGCGCTGGTTCTCTTTGTGTTCCCTTCTAGCTTTTTATTTTTCAAGTTTAGTTTCAAGCATTCAAGTAGACGGATGCCGGCTGCCTTAAGCGAGATCGGTGACCTGCTTATAATGTTTGACATTACTTTTCTCAACATGAGATTAAGAAATAGTGACTACAACTGCTCCTCTGGTTATTATATTGCGTATACGATACAGAAATCGATTAATAAACTCTTCATTTTGTGCCGTAACACGAGACACGTGGCAGCTGAAACAAAGCTTAATTTGAATATCTTGACGGCCGTGTAGGATTTTATTTGGTGCTCTCGCACCTTGTGTCATTGCATGTGACACAGTGCTCAGTTGACTTCTCTCATTTATTACATTAACCGCGTTTCTCCTGAACTTCAAAGTTTCAGTCGAGTGCTGAGAAGGCAACTTCTAGCACCATTTAGTAATCCGTCACTTACGCGCCCTCGAGTCTATTGCCCAGAATGGGGGCAGATATATATAGGGACGTCCCTCCAACCGAGAAGAGTCGTTTCAAGCAGGCGAACGTCATATATGCATCGAAATCAAGTCCCTGGCACATAGAAGCGCCAGCAAAACAAGCGAGAAAGAAGGCCCCCCCGTACCTGGTGCTGCCCCTTGCGGCCGCGCCATGCGTAAAGTCGCACTAACTGGCCAAGCCTCGCTTCGGCCTCGGATCACCTTTCTTCTTCCACCGTGGTCAAGGTGGATGGTATAATAGTCGCTTTCCGAAAATTGTGACTGAACTCGAATGTAAATATTTTTTTAATAAAAAGCTCTGTACTTTGAAACCAAATGTAGATAACTAAAATATTTTTAATACAACGAACAATACTGGTGTCTTAAATGGTAAAAGTGCCAATAATATGTAAGCAATTATTTTTCTCTTATTTGTGCCATTCTCACCGACACGTTTGGCGCTTCAGTTCCACTCCCCAGTTGATGTCGCTGGCACTAGGTTCTAGACTGACATCGAGCACCACCTGCCTGACCTTTGTCTATAGACCTTGCTTTGTCCGGCGCGGGTATGCACCATCTGCCATTTACGATGCATTCAGTGTGATTTGAGTAGCATGGCACAATTCTTCGTGTTCTTTTTTTCTGTTTTGCCGTCACTGCATTTTTTGCACGCTTTGCATCTGATTAGACAGTTCGTACCTCCTTTCATGCCGTGCTGTGCAAATTTGCCGCTTTTTTTAAACACTGCACTTTTATTTCTTTTTCTTTCACATCCAGATGCCTAATAATATGTGCGGAGGAATTAACTGGTGGCCGAATTTATCAGGCATTCTGTGCTGTTTCAGTTGAAAGGGGTGAAAAAATCTAAAAGCCTGCACTCGTAATGTTATGCATCGTTTGGACCCGTGATTAAACAATGGGTTTCTTTCTGTCCGACGTTCAACTCGCGTAAGCGCGAGAGTAGATTACGACAGAACAATCAAGGTATATATGACACGTGTTTTTCGCTGTTCTTTTTCTCCTTACGTGACTGAAACAGCTTTTCTTGGTTGTTTTGTTGATGAAAAACATGGGCGGAACTTGGAATGTTCTATCCATATTTCGTGTCGCGGGCGTCTAACTTGACGCTATCAAGTGTCCAACTTAATTGTGTTCTGTTGTATTCCGTCCCTGTGATCGAATGTTAACAGTATAAATAAATAAATAAAAAAATGAACAAAATAATTTATCTCACCAGCGGCGTACACTGCCCACGCAACTTGGAGTCATGGGAAAACTGATGATAATGAATTTTTATGGCGCAAGGGCGTCTGTAGCCAAAGAGCACCATGACACCAGGTGTGTTTTCGTCTTCTCAAGGTGGGGTCAAAGGTCATGGGCAAACTGGTGAAACCAAAGCACACGGCAAACCTCGACATGACATGGTGAACGTGCACATTTGCGGAAATTTTCCCCATTTTCGGTCCCTGTTGCGCAGCCCGCGATAAAGGAATGATTGCAAGAGGACAGTGGCGTCGCGCACGACATTCACGTGACCAGCGGGCGTTGCTCGGCGCTCGGGAGGGTGGCAACAGTTGCTCAAGAGCACATCTGTCTGTTCTGTCTGCTGACGAAAGCGTTCACGTGACGACAAGAGAGACAGTTTTCAGCACAGCGTGGACCTTCTACGCTCCAGGTGGGCATAACCTGAAGGGACAAGCCGCGCTGGCTGCCGCCGTGCTCCGTATATAACAAAATGGCGGCCACGGTGACATAATGGAATACTCAACTTGGCGGCCGTGGGTAACGCATTGAAACGAAAACAGCGTGAAGCAAAAAACAAACAAATTATAAATTATTTACCGGTAGTGGGCGAATACCACGTGGGGATCCATGTGTACGAAAGTCTTACAGATCATTTCATAGAAGAAAACACGCAACCAACAATTTAATCCTTAATAGAAACTCCGTCCGTCCGTTTATTCGCATTCTGTGTTGTGTGTAATGTATTCTTTGCCTACTCGCTCGTAACACCGCTGGATAATATTTCATGTCCATTTTACAGTCTTCTCTGGCGCGCTGGCAGGAGTGGTGCTGGCTGGCAGCGATGAGGTAAGTTGCTGACCGAGGGATGTCATTTTTTTTCTTTGTTTGCTCTCGTGTTTTCGCGTTGCTTCCCGGCGCAAAGTTTGCTTGCGCTTCCTTTCAGCCTTGCGAAACTTGGCAAGTCGAGCAAAAGTCACAGACGCAGGGCACAGGCGTTGCTACCCCGTAGAGCACGGGTTCCTGAGGTGATGTCACGTGACTAGCGAAAAACGCTGTTGTTGTTGTCTATACTGCACATGGATTGATATCTTCTGGACCATTTCTGAAACCGACAGTTAGGTTTAATGCCAGTCGTAAAGGGAGTTGTTTTAATCGCATAAAATCACCACTGGATGCCTTTAAGTGGTAAAAGGATAGTGCTATGAATGCGAAAGCATGGGTGCTCGGCCGTGGCGCTGCCTACTACTCAAATACAGTGAAACTGATATCTGTTCTGCGCCTGCCTGGGTTCGAAACCCACTTCGGAAGAAATTTATTTTCTTTCTTTTCTGATGATGAATACACTGCCGATGACGTCCGGAGGTAACATGAGTTTTCGGTCCATTTCTCATGGACAGAATGTCGGATTTTACGACTGATGATACTTATAATGCTTTCGCATCAAATCCATCATAAGAAAGCAAACTTCTTTGAAGACACTGCTTTTTTGCACAGCAACTCCCGAGGTCAGTGCAGAAAAGCTTGCGACCACCAGCGCAGTTTCCGGTGGCTCGAAGTTTGTGATATGGAAGCATTGTGTCGTGTGGGTTCCGTTTTGAGCGTTGTGTGCATTAAAAAAGAGCCGTGATTCTTCTCTCGAAGCAGTGAGCAGATTAAAGCGCACTGACCACGCTGTAATTTCGCAAGAAAAGCATACATGATTTGCGCATCGTCCTGAGAAAACCATCACGCGTGATGAAAATTGCACACGAGAGTCAAACGTTTACAGCAATATGCAGTGTATTTGCCTAGTGTCCTGCATTATAGAACGGCTAAAAAGTTGGTAGGAAGGATAATCTTTTCGTAAATAAAGTATAATCCAGATTTGTGAAGTTAAATAAAAAAATTTATGTAAAAAATGCTTAAATTTTCCTGACTCCTGAAGTTGGCCCATATATGGGTTAAAAGGAAACGTTCGAGCTGGTCTACTCATGTGTAAAAAGCATCTTACTTGCAGCATTGTTCTTGAAGGGACAGTGAGGAGAGCTGTATCAATTTTTTTTTGTCAGCGAAATCCCACAGTTTGGCATTTCATCGCTTTGTTGCCGCTTGTCGGGCAGCGAAAGGTGCAATTATTTCTAAGAGATTCGGATTTGAAGTTGAAAAAGTTTTCCCCACCGTTCTGATTGAAACTGGCGTCTCTTTGATAAAGACAAAGGGCAAAGTGACATAAAACATGACGTAAACGCAGACTCCGTGATTTCTGGTGCTAGCGGTGCGGTCTAGCAGCAGCCGAAATGAAAGTTACGGCCGGCCGCACGGTGAAGGTATCTAGCAATCGTCGCTACCGTCGCTTCGTTTACGTTTACACCAGCGTCTTGCCAGCTTTAGAATAAATCCCGAACCAGAAAACGATGTTCTCGCAAAGAACTCCGCGGCCTGCACTTCAGCGACCTCATCTCGACAGAGCGTGCGATGCTTTCGAGGGCTGAAGCGGCTGGAGTGGCCGGATGTCAAAAATGTTCAAGCGCCGGCATTCTCAGCAGCAGCGCGGAAGCAGTCATCGCCAAGGCGCCGTCACGACTGGTGAGTGTAGAGACTGGCACGTGCGGACGTATGCGAATTCTGTAATAGTTCTCGTAGGTCGCAGTGCTGCCCAGCGTCTTGGTACGTTCACTAAGCGAACACACCGAGTGGTACGTTTGCTAATATTGGGGCTCGTGCAGCATTAGCTAGCCATATGCGTTTTCCTCTTCCTTCTACGAAGCATATGACTGCAAGGTGCACAAAAGCAACGTTGAAAAGCTGGCAGCAGCTATGTCGCCTACCATCACGAGCACCTGTGTAAATAAATCCTCTTAATCATTTAGCGGCTGAACTCTATGCTCACGAGTGAAAATTGCATTCGTGCTGCAGATAAGCGTACACAGTCAGATTTTTTTCTTTTTCGCGTCCTAACTTTGCAGTTGCTTAAAGTGCAGTTGTGGGCAGCGCCAAGTTCTGTCGAACTTAGAGGAGCTCGAGTGTGTGTGCTGCCGTGAGAGAGACCGCGTCGTCAGCCGGATGGCTGCATCACGGAACACCCGGAATCCAGCTTGCTACGCCTCAACATCGCCGTGTTCCGCGTTGCTTACTTCGAGCTATGCGCACAGCGGGAAGCTATGAGCGACGATATCCACTAGTGAGGTTCTGTTCTCGTTTGATGCTGCTTTAGGCTGCGTATACGGTACAGCTTAGCATTCCAGGGTGTTCATCCCCGAATGGTCTTAATTTACCCAAGATCATAGTGCAGTTATTTTCAATTTTCAAGTTTATTGAGAAACGCACACAGTAATAGTGTTTACAATATAATCAGTACAGAAGGAGGCCCTATAGTACAGGACTGTCGGGGGGACCTCCTAGAGCAAATGAAGTGGGGGCAAAATCGCAAACAATGGAAGGCTCTGTACCAGGTCGTTAGCATCATTATACAACTTACAAAAAAGCGACTGAAAGAATGTTATGTGTAAAGAATGGAACAAAAAGTATATACAGTAACAACTTCGAAACACAATGCAAACAAAAATGAAACTTTAAACAAGGGTTCCTACTCTTTCGGCATGTGAACTACACAGCAAATGAATTAAATACTCGTTTATGGGATGATGAAATGAGTGAACAGTAAACGACGCTTTAATTGCACATGGTAAGGTATTCCAACAGGATATGCCGGCAAATACTGTAGTAAATTTTCCATAATTAGTCCTCACTTTAGGCAAAAGAAGATTATTACGGTGTTGAAACCTAGTAGGATTAGTAATTACAAGCTGAGCAGTGAAGCCATCAATATCAGTGTGACGATTAATTAGCTTGTTGAGAATGGTGAATAATTTCACAGTGAATAATTGTTGATGTGGAATTATGCGCAAGCTATGATAACGTGGTAAAGAGTGTGTTTGGTATGAACTGAATACATGAGCCTGATGGTTTGATTCTGAAGGCGCTCAAGTCTTTCGATGTGAGTGAAATATGTATTTCCCCAGCAGGATAAACAGTAGCTAAGGTGACTGTGGACATATGCATAATATAATGAGCGTATGATGTGCGGTTTAAAATATGCATAAACGAATAAACGTTTAATGCTACACGCACTATAAAAAAGTCAGTTTCTGGTGCACTGTATTGCGCATGAAAAAGTCTACTTAGCATTCCAGGGCATTCATCCCCGGATGTTCTTATTTTACACTACATCATAGTGCAGTTATATATTCATGCGTAAGCGTTTCATGCCGTGCACTGCAAAAAAGTTAATTTTTGGTGCTTTGCATTGCGTATGAATAAGTTTCGCAGCAAAATCAGCTTTAACAACTCTGTTACTTTATTCATACTTGGGTGTCATTTAACATGCACGCATGTGTGTATTATCATCAGAGTGCATGATTGACTCAGTGCTTTTGTTGTTAATTCCAAGAAGGTACCGGTACATAGCATTCCGACATTTTTCTCGGCAGCGCACGCGTCGCCAGGGAAAAAAAAAACATCGCCTCATCTTGCCAGTCAGTGCTATGGCGAAGATGGGGCATCATTCCCTGCAGAGAAACCGACAGGGTTTCGATACGCTGAATATTAGGAGTAAAGTGCAGCCGGTTTCTCAGGTTGTTGTAGTGTGACCTAGATTCTGTGCTCCTAAAGGTAAGAACAGAGAAACGTGGTTCTCCTTACATCTCAAGAGAGCTTCTTATTGGGTGGCTTGGTAGCTGTACAGTGTAACTATTTAAAGGTACCAAAGCAACTATACATCCCACAATGGAGGACAATGGGACAGAGCACCACACACAGCTGTATTATTTCACCGAAAACACGCGCCTATGTATCTTCAGTGTCAGCTGCTCAAGGAATACATTCATTCATCAATTCGTCATCATCAACAGCCTGACTACATCCACTGCTGAACAAAGGCCTCTGCCATAATTCTGCAATTAACCCTTGCCTCTGCCAGCTGCGGCCACCCTATCCTCACAAAGTTCTTAAACTCATCCACCCACCTAACTTTGGCCGCTCTCTGCAGCGCTTGCCTTCTCTTGGAATCTAGTCCGTTACTCTTGAGGACCAACGACTATCTTCTCTTCGAATTACCTGTTGTACACTAGCCTATTTCTTCTTCATTTTGACTAGAATGTCATTAACTTAGGTAGTGACAGCTGATCCGGATCACGAGAGCGAAATAACTAGAACGATAAGAATGGGGTGGAGGGCATATGACAGGTTCTCTCAGATCATGAATGGCAGTTTACCAATATCCTTAAAGAGAAAAGTATACAACAGATGCATCTTACCGGTACTCACCTACGGGATAGACACGAGGAGACTTACAAAAAGGGTTCCGCTTAAGTTAAGGACAACGCAGCGAGCCATGGAAAGAAAAATGATAGGGTGTAACGTTAAGAGACAGGAAGCGGGCAGAGTGGGTGAGTGAACAAACGCGGGTTAATGACATCCTAGACGAAATCAAGAGGAAGAAATGGGCTTGGGCAGGGCATGTGATGCGAAGGCAAGATAACGGGTGGTCCTTAAGAGTAACGGAGTGGATTCTAATAGAAGGCAAGCGTAGCAGGGGCGGCAGAAGGTTAGGTGGGCGGATGAGATTAGGAAGTTTGCAGGCATAGGTTGGACGCAGCTGGCAAAGGAGAGGTTTAACTCAGACATGAGAGAGACATTTGCTTTGCAGTGAGTGTAGCCAGGCTGATGATGATGATGTCATTAGCTCACGGTTGGCCTCTGACCCCCTTCTGGTCTCTTCCTGTCCCTTAACGTCACACCTATCTTTTTATTCTCAATAGGTTGCTGCCTTGCCCTCATCTGAAGTTGGGCCGTTTTCGTTAACCTCTACGTTTTTGGCCGATAGGTGAGTACCGGTAAGATATAGCGGCTATATACTTTTCTCTAGAGGGATATTGGTAAACTGCCATGCATTATCTGGGAGAACAGGCCAAATGCGCTCCACCCCACTCTTATTCTTCTAGTTATTTCCCTCTCATGATCCAGATCTGCGGTCACTACTTGCCCTAAGCAGACGTGTTTCCTTACCACTTCCAGCACCTCGCTACCAATTGTAAACTGCTGCTCCTTTGCAAGAGTGTTGGACATTACTTTGCTTTTTTGCATGCGAATGTTTAGAGCCACCATTCTATTTTGCCTGTCTAACTAAATTTCTCATGCTTTGCAGTTCATGTGCTGCGTGACTTAGCAAGGGAATACCATCAGCGAATCTCAAATTACTAAGGTATTCTCCATTAACTCTTATCCCCAACTGTTCCCAATCCAAGCCTCTCAATGCGTCGTGTAAAGAGGTGGCGAATAGCATTGGCGATATCATTTGTTCCTGCCTGACACCCTTCTTTATTTGAATTTTATTGCTGAATTATGGAGGACTGTGGTAGCTGTCAAGTCGCTATAGATCTCTTCCAGTATTTTTACTACAGCACATCTACACCTCGATTCCGGAATGCCTGCATGACTGCTGAGGTTTCTATTGAGTCAAATGCTTTCTCGTAATCTATGAAGGCTATATATAGTGCTTGGTTATATTCTGAGCATTTCTCTATCACCTTATTGATCGTGTGACTATGCTCTCTTGTAGAGTAGCCTTTATGAAAGCCTGTGTCATCATTTGTTTAATTATAGTATAAGGTTGTACTGACTCTATTTTTGATCAAGTACGATGTGATAAATGATGCTCAGAAAACTTTTTCTCGGCCTTATGGAATGCTGTAGAATATTCACTGATGCACGAGGTACCTTTATTTCAAGTATAGAATGCTTCAATCAGTTCCGTAGCTATTTTATTCTTCTTGCAAGAAATCGCATGCCAGAAAGCATGGCTCGCAAGAGCGTGAAGGGCAAGTTCTATTTATTTATTTATTTATTTATTTATTTATTTATTTATTTATTTATTTATTTATTTATTTATTTATTCAAAACATACTGCAGTCACTCAAGACTAAGCAGGGAGGGCATTACAGGTCACAAAAAATGCAATTCAGCGCCACCACTGGCAAGCAATCACAAAGTATAAAACGAAAAGGATGCAGTGCAAACACATGATATATACAGCAGAAAGGGGAAAAAAGTGAATCAGCAAAAACTGAAGCAAAAAATCAACCCAGGGCTTTTCGTAAACCTTCTTCAAAAACTGATACACTATCAGCGAAAAAAAAATCTCTTGGAAGTGCATCCCACTGGGTGACAGAGCGTGGAAAAAACGAATTCTCAAATCTTTTAGCACGTGCAAAGATTGGTTCTCTGTTGTGATGGTGGTAGCGTCGAGTTTGACGACCCACACGTGGATGAATGAACAATTGTGGATGGATATCAAGTTGGTGATTGTAGAGCAGAAACAGAAACCGCAGCCTGGAAATCATTCGTCTGCTTTCTAACGTCAAAAAGTTGTTAGCACTCATTAGAGAGGATGGTGAACCTAATCTGCCATATTAATGGTGTATGAAACTAACTGGTTTTCTGTGTACCATTTCTACTTTAGTTACGTCTTTTTTCAAGTAAGGGTCCCATACCACATAACCGTACTCCAGCTGAGGTCTGATAAGGGTATTGAATGCAAGCAGCTTATCATGAGAAGGGGCTGATCTTAATTTAAAACGAAGAAGACCTAGTTTCCTAAAGGCTGATGCACAGGTCTTGTTAATGTGGCTGGTCCAGTTCATGTTATTAGTTATCGTGAGGCCTAGGTATTTATCCGACTTATCCAGCACTCTAAGAGAATCATTAATGGTCGCAACTAGTTGAGTGATGGTCGACATACCCTTCCTGAATACGTGCTGAAAAGGTGAGAGAATATTTCTTTTATTTAAAAAGCCAATTATAAAGCGGGCCACGATATGCTCTAGAAGATTACAGGATGTAGGGATAATTGATACCGGTCGGTAATTAGTCACGAGTAACTTGTCCCCCTTTTTTATAAATAGGCACAACACGAGCCTTTTTCCAATCTTCTGGCAACTCACTAGTATGTAGAGATAAAATGAAAAGTTTAGCCAGATGCTCAAAGGTCTGGAGCGCGTGACGCTTTAAAAAGGCATTTGGAATGTCGTCCAGACCATGGCCGTTCCGAATAATTATTTTTTGCAGCAAAGACAGAGCCCCTTCTGTGGAAATAACAGGAACTTCGTTAGGATCGATGGATTGTTTGGGTGCATCAACAACCATATCTGAAAGGCACCCGAAAACACTTTGAAAGTAACTGTTAAAGAGTTGAGCTATGTCCTTTATATCAGTGACGAAGCTACCATCCTCACTTCTAATTTCATTGAAGGCTTCCTTTTGTTGACCAAGACATCGCCAAAATTTGCAAGGATCTGTTTTTATGAATGAAAGAAAGGTGACCTTAAGGTAGTGGGATTTTGATGTAGACAGTGCCTGTGCTAATTCATGTTTTAATTTATGCAAATACTGGGAAGATCAGGAGCGATCTCGCCTAAGACGTTGAAGTCTCCGCTTCATATTAATAATATCACGACTCACCCAGGGGTTTCGACGCTTGTGTCTAATTTTTATCCGAGGTACAAAATTTGCGGCACAAAATAAAATGCCCTTCTTGAGGCGTTCCCATAAGCAGTGTGTGTCACTTTCGTTGGTACACATCAACACATCATCAAAATAATCAATAATAGAAGTGTCGTCAGAGCGGTGAAAGTCATGTACATACGCAACGGAAAAATTTCGGGTACTTTTAGCGTGATCAGTAGGACAAGAAAAAAACAACAAATAGGGATCCGAAATGCCAGGTTCAACTCTCAATTGACCATTAGAGAAAAAATCATTGACAAAAAACAAATCCAACAGAGCATTTTTACGGGTACAGTAACACACCATTTCGTTAAGGTTTAAGGCTAACATAATGTCCATAATTACATCACTAGAAACACAGGTCCCGTAAGCTAAACTCTCCCAGTCCAAACCCGGTAAATTCAAATCCCCCGTCACAATCATATCTTTACTCTTGGATAGCAAGAGATCCTATAAGCTCTCAAGAAATGCGATTTCAGTGTCAGGAGCGCGGTAAACTGCACATAATAAAAAGATGAAACCCCAACACGACACATTTAAAAACAGACTTTCAAGAGCAGGAATTTGGTCGTGGACAGTGACCCGCAAAAAATGACTTCACAATTACTGCGACACCGCCGCCTCTTGGACCACGATCCCTTCTAAAGATGTGATAGCCAGTGGGAATAATCTCGTCATTACTTATTTTATCATACAACCATGTTTCTGAAAGAACAAGAACGTGTGGGTGATAAGAAAGTAGTAGTAGTTCAAGGGCGTCACTCTTGTTCTGAATACTTCTGGCGTTAAGGGACAACACGCGTAGATCATGTGTTTGGGCCTGCAACCGCTATCTTTCAGAAGTCTCACCTCCTCTGATAGGCGCTGTAACATGTGCATTCGAAGCATCGTCCCACACGTAGTAGGTATTATCAATTCAAAGTTTATCGTGCGAAAGAGAAACCTTTTTGCCGCTATCACCTTCATTTTTAGCACTCAGCCAAAGTAATTTACGCTTTTTAACTGTCTCCGCAGAATAGTCGCTTTGTAGAGACACTCCGGTACCTTTTAGTTCTCCAACACTGCTCCAAACCTGTTGTTTTTCAAAGTAATCCTGGAAGTATAGCATAACTGGTGGATTCGCACCTCAGCGACCTAACCTGTGAATGCGGGCTACAGAAACACACGCAAGTACTAGTTTATCGTAGAAAACTTCGTCGATCACCTTTCGGCGCAATAATTCTTGAGTCTCATCTTCTCCTTTTTTAATGCAAAACACAATAAAATTGCTCCTTCGACTTTTATCCTCTTGATCAGCTAACCTTGCACTCGGCGATTTCAATTATTCTTGGACTTCTGCTAAGCTTTCATGTAGGCTAATCTATTTCCTTTGTTTTTTGCGGCTATTATTTTCACCTTTGCCTCAAGTTCGTTCACGCGCAGCCCAAAGTTCGCGAGAATTTTTTCTGTTCTAGCCTACTGATAACATTGCCAAGTCATTGCGTATAGCTTTGCTGGCCTTTAACAAGTTTGGTGAAGCAATTCCATGACAGAGGGATCTGGACCAGGGTTTTGCTCAACGTCTCCGCAAAGCAATAGCATCGATGTACAGAAACACTCATAAGCAATGGTCAAAAACCATATGTGGGCTTGGCATAACGACAACACGCCCTTTCGTCCACTTCTGTACAAAACAAACACTGCTAACCCGGACAGTATAAGCAGGGAATCTTTTGCGTTAGCGACATGATCCTCGCCGCCTTGCCGAGCCCACTAGGGAAGTATCGCTGATGACAGTCCTTTATTGCCCATGCTAGAGACGTCACTGAAGCGGGGAAAATCCTGAAGTGGAACATTGCGCATGTCAGGCAGAAAATCCGAATCCGGTAAAGGGCAGCTTTCACCGACGGAGCTGTTTTATGCTGTCATCCGACCCTAAGCGGCGAAGCGTACTTGAAATCGTTGGACGCACCGGCTGTGGCGAAACAGGGGCAACAAGGACAGTAATCACCAATATTTTTCGTTAGCGACATGATCCCCGCCGCCTCGCCGAGCCCACATCAATAATCATCAATCAGAATATAGTTGGCAATGTAACAGTTCTATAGTATTAACGAAAAGGTGTCAGCAATCATAATTAGGCCTTACTAAGAGGTACAAGCTGAAGGTGGTGCAGGCCTACGAGCCTACATCCCAGTCATTATGACTAGACCGTTGGAAGCTGCTATGAAGACATGAAATGGGCAATGAACAAAAGTAATGTCACAGTACACTGTACTGATGGGGGACTTCAGTGCGAAGGTGGGCAAGAAGCAGGTTGGCGACCAGGCGGCCAGGCGACTATGGGATAAGTTCTAGGAATAGCAAGGCAGAGCTATTAGTAGAGTTCGCAGGTATAATTGATTTACGGATCATGAATACCTTCTTCCGCAAACGAGAGAACAGGAAGCGGGACCTGGAACAGCGCCCAATGGTAAGACTAAAAATGAAATGGACTTCTTACTATGCGCTCAACCTGGGCATCGGTCAGGATGTGGACGTCCTCGGAAAGGTACGATGTAGCGAGCAAAGAACGGAAAGGTCTGGAATTGGCGCAGACTTGCAGAGGGAACGGAACAAGCTAGTGAAAGAGGGAAGGTCTATTAACGAGTTAGCGGTAAGAGGGAAAATAGAGGAATTCAGGATACCGCTGCAGAAGAGATATTCAGCCTTTAACTGAGGAAGACGACCTCAATCTTCGTACAATGAACAATAATCTGACAGCTATCATTGCGGAGTGCGCAGTAGAAGTAGGTGGTAGGGCGGTTCGACAGGATACCGGCAAGCTATCTCAGGATACGAAAAGATCTGATTAAGAAACGTCAAAGCATGAGGGCGTTGAAACTCTACTTACAGAATTGAAACTAGCCGAATTATCCAAGTTAATAAATAAGCGCAAGGGGGGAGGGGGGTGACATGAAAAGTTTAATATGGAAAAAAATCGAGCATGCTCTAAAGAATGGAGGCCGCCTCAAAAGCGGTGAAGAGGAAAGTAGGCATGGGTAAGAGGGCAGATGTATGCGTTAAGAGACAAGGAAGGCAAAGTCGTTAGCAGTATGGATAAGATAGTTAATGTTTGCCGAAGAGGTCTGCACAAATCTACACAGCAGCCAATGTCATCAGAATATTAATGATAGAGACACTAGCGCACAGCAATGCGTCATCCCGCCAGTAAACGAAACAGGAAGTAAAGAAAGCCTTAGAAGCAATGCAAAGGGGAAAAACAGCTGGTGAGGACCAGGTAGCAGCAGTTGAAGGGCGGAGGGGAAATTGTGCAAAAAAAAAACTAGCCACCCTGTATACGCAATGCCTTATGGCTTCGACCATACCAGAAGCTTGGAAGAACGCAAACATAATCTTAATTCATAAAAAAAAGGAGACGCCAAGGACTTGAAAAAATTACAGACCAATCAGCTTACTGTCCGTTGCCTACAAGGTAATTTACTCAGGTAGAAGAACTGTGAGATGGGCGATTTGGATGTAGTTCATTTTGGTGGTAAAATTCAGCGCGAACGGACGAAGGACACCTTTTCTGTCCCCTTTTTCTGTGTCCTTCGTCCCGTTCGCGCTGAATTTTACCACCAAAATGATTTTACTCGGGTAATCGCCAATAGAGTCAGGGCAACCTTAGACTTTAATGAACCAAATTATCAGGCAGCCATTCCTAAATGATATTCTACAATAGATCACATTCACACTATCAATCAGGTGATAGATAAATGTGGAGAATTAACCAACCCCTAAATATTGTCTTCATTGATTACGAGAAAAGCATTTGACTCAGTGGAAACCTCAACAGTCATATAGGCATTGCGGAATGAGGGTGTAGAAGAACCTTATGTCAAAATACTAGAAGCTATATATAGCAACTGCACAACCACCATAGTTCTCCATAAAGTCAGCAATAAAATTCCAATAAGGAATGGCGACAGGCAAAAAGTGCCCACGATCTCGGCCAATGCTAATTGACCGCTTGTTTACAAGACGTATTCCGAGGCCTGAATTGGGAACAGTTGGGAATAAGAGCTAATAGAGAATACTTAAATAACCCGCAATTCGCTGATGACATTGCCCTGCTGAGTCACTCAGGAGGTGAAAACTGCAAATCATGATCAATGAGTTAGACAGGCAGAGCAGAACGGTGGGGTGTAAAAAATTAATACGCCGAAAACCAAAGTAATGCTTAATAGTCTAGCTAGGGAACAGCAGTTCCCAATTGGTAGCGAGATGCTGGAAGTGGTAAAGATACGTCTACTTAGGGGCAGGTAGTGACAGCTCATCCGGATCATGATGAAAGGGAAAATAACTAGAAGGATAAGAAATGGGGTGGAGCGCATATGGTAGGTTTCCCTCGGACCATGAATAGCAGTTTACCTGTATCCCTCAAGAGAAAAGTGTACAACAGCTGTATCTTACCGGTACTCACCTACGGGGCAGAAACGCGGGAGGCTAAAGAAAAAGGGTTCAGCTTAAGTTAAGGACAACGGAGCTAGCCATGGAAAGAAAAAATGATAGGTGTAAAGGTTAAGAGATCGGAAGCGGACACAATGTGTGAGGGAACAAAACACGTGGTTAATGACATCCTATTCGAAATCAAGAGGAAGAAATGGGCCTTGGGCAGTGCATGTAATATGAAGGCAAGAAAACCGCTGGTTTCTTAAGGGTAATGGAGTGGATTCCAAGAGAAGGAAAGCGTAGCAGGGGCCGGCAGAAGGTCAGGTGTGCGGATGAGTTTAAGAAGTTTTGCACCTATAGGGTGAGAGCAGCTGGCAAAGGACATGGTTAGTTGGGAGAGACATGGGAGAGGCATTTGCCCTGCAGTCCCCTATTGAAAAAAACCCGTACAGGATCATAAAGACATAAATGGGTATTTATTAGGAAGCAAATAGGAGCGGATAGGTCTGTTTAGTGAAAGGCATGAGAGCGCAATATGGCAACACGGACGAGTACTGATAACAGGTCGAGCGCTGCACTTTTAACAGGATTTATTGAAGGAAGAGCGTTTATATATAGCCTCTGCTCTAATTCATTCTCTTAATCGCAGTTGACAAACATTCACCTGTCAAAGGTAAGCATTTGAAACAGCATTTCACTGTTTTCGAAAGAAACACCTGACGTGGTCACTGATGCAATAAATCACCTCGCTTCTTGATATAGAAGGCTTCCGCGCGCTCACGTTTCTGTCCTATCTCGGGTTTTCAACAGCACTTTTGCAATCCGATAGTCGAAGCTTGCAGGCTATACGCTTCTCTTTCAAGCAGGGCTTGGCAGTGGACCTGGAAAGGTGGGCACCTTTCTTGTTTAATTCATCCTTGTGTTCAAGCAGGCACTCATTAAGACACCGTCCGATTTGTACTGCGTACACCTTGCCGCATGTAAGCGGGAAACTCGTATATTACTGCTTTCTTGCAGCCAGCATGTGGCGTTCAGTGTCTGATGGCACACTCTTTTTCCTCCCAACACATTCAGGCGAGTTTTTCGCGGCGCTGAAAACACCACGTCGACGCCGTACTTATTGGCCACCTTCTTGAGGTTATGAGAGGTGTGGTGTACGTAAGGTACAGCTTTCGGCCCTTCCCAGCTTTTTTATCTTGAGGTCAGTTGTTTTCCTTGCTGCCCTTCATCTTTAGTGACACGTCAGTTCTTCGCCACAGTGAAAAGCTGTTTCTTGATGCTTATCTGCGAGAGGTGAATGTTTTGTTCAACTGCGATTAAGAGCACGGATTAGAGCGGAGGCTATATATAAACACTTTTTTTTTGAATAAATCCTGTTGAAAGAGCAGCGCTCGACCTCTTTCCCTTACTTCTCCGTGTTGCCATTTTGCGCTGTCATGTCTTTCACGAATACGCACTAACAAGCCCAGCTGCAAGTACTTCTTAGGTCTGTTGAGGTTTTAGGTTCTTATAGGTAGTGGCTGGCAGGCTTTTAGGAATGTATATTTTCTTTATAGGCGCCTTCCATCGGGAATATAGGAATGTACAAGTACATATAGGCGCCCCCTGTCAGGCGTATAGGTACATCCTGATCTTTATAGGAGCCGCCAGTCAGGCATAACAGCCCCCTCGAGGATGACAGGTTTGTATACGTTTGGCGTGAACCTGCTGCCCCATATAGGTTTGAACAGGACTAGCTCGTGCTACTTGTGCAGGTTCAAATTGGACCGCTCAAAAATGAACTCTGGCGTGCGTCGACCATCGTTGTAGCCCGTTGTACGGTGATTGCGAAAGCAAAATTCAAAACCTCCCGCGCTTTTCTTTAACATGCCTGCGCCATAATTGCCCTTGAAGGTGAAGAATTACGGCAATTTTCTCTTCAGTTTGTCTTTAGAGTTTTTGAACCGCTTGTGAGAGCAGCTAGCGGAGCGTAGAAGTTTTAAAATGGCCCGCCTCCGCAAGCGTGCGCGCAAACCTGAAAACGTGGAAAAATGTCTTGGACTCAATCTGTTTTCACCCTCAGTTGATTTCTTCGACGATCTAGGTAGCAGTGATTCTGAGAATGCTGCCTCATCATCTGACTTTCGTTCGGCGCCTTTATAATTTATTTGGCCCCCGTCTTGCTCGGCACAGCGGGCCGTTTTGAAAAGGGTATATATTCACATTACGGGTGTGGTTTGTTTCACTTGCAGGGCTTCCATATCATTTGGGTCAGATTTGATCCCGCCTGAGTTGTGAAGGAACGTTCGCCTGACTGTTTCGCCCAACGACGTGCCCACGCATACGACTGAGGGAGGGGACGTACTGTTTCATAGGCAGAGAATGCGATCGGTGACGTGTAAGCTGCCTGCCGCAAGAATCATGCTCTAGAACCACAGTACATTCACGCGCGGCAGACACTGCAGCACACAATGAAGATCCCATTCCGGATTCATTTCAACGCTGTCACATCGTCCGTCTGCATGCCGAACAAGACATTAAATGCACAGCAGTCACTATAAACGTTGCTAAGTTTTTCGCAATAACCTATGCGCTATGGGCTATTATGCTGTGAAACGTCGTTAATCTTCTTGATCCCGTAGTAGCTGAAAATAAAAAACATGCATGAGGACTTTTGTGGGGGGTTTCTTACTAGGCCGTTGAGCCTTCTTTGAGGTCTCGGCCGCGAAACTCCGAGCTTCCCGGTATCGCACACCACGCGTGGCCGGTCTCACGGGCGTCCGCAGCGGAAATGCGAAATAAGATCACAACACGGAACAGGACTCTTTGCCTGGGGCCAAACGTTTATCGGGTCCTCCCAAAATCAATCGCTGTTGGACCTGCGAACCTTGCCGTCTGGCTTGGTCGTGCGGCTGACGCGGCAAGATGGCGACAGCAAAGACGGAAGATGGGAGGTATTTATTTTACGTCCTCTCGCTGTGGCGGCTCACTGAAGTCTATCCCGCCACGGGCCCGGTGCTGGCCCGCGATCGCGGCTGGGGTCCTGCTTGAAGCCGCGGCGCCGGCTGCTGGTCTCGTTGTACCGCGGCCTCCGTGCTTGCCGCGGGTCGCAGCTGGGGTCCTTCGTGGGGCCGCGGCGCCGGCTGCTGTCTCGTTGTACCGCGGCCTCCGTGCTGCCGCGGTCGCAGCTGGGGTCCTTCGTGGGGCCGCGGCGCCGGCTGCTGTCTCGTTGTACCGCGGCCCTCCGTGCTGCCGCGGTCGCGGCTGGGGTCCCTTCGTGGGGCCGCGGCACCGGCTGCTGTCTCGTTCTACCGCGGCCTCCGTGCTGCCGCGGTCGCGGCTGGGGTCCTTCGTGGGGCCGCGGCAACCGGCTGCTGTCTCGTTTCTACCGCGGGCCTCCGTGCTGCCGCGGTCGCGGCTGGGGTCCCTTCGTGGGGCCGCGGCGCCGGCTGCTGTCTCGTTGTACCGCGGCCTCCGTGCTGCCGCGGTCGCGGCTGGGGTCCTTCGTGGGGGGCCCGCGGCACCGGCTTGCTGTCTCGTTTCTACCGCGGCCCTCCGTGCTGCCGCGGTCCGCGGCTGGGGTCCTTCGTGGGGCCGCGGCACCGGCTGCTGTCCTCGTTTCTACCGCGGCCTCCGTGCTGCCGCGGTCGCGGCTGGGGTTCCTTCGTGGGGGCCCGCGGCACCGGGCTGCTGTCCTCGTTCTACCGCGGCCCTCCGTGCTGCCGCGGTCGCGGCTGGGGTCCTTCGTGGGGGCCGCGGCAACCGGCTGCTGTCCTCGTTTCTACCGCGGCCCTCCGTGCTTGCCGCGGTCACGGCTGGGGTCCTTCGTGGGGCCGCGGCACCGGCTGCTGTCCTCGTTTCTACCGCGGCCTCCGTGCTGCCGCGGTCCGCGGGCTGGGGTCCCTTCGTGGGGGCCGCGGCCACCGGCTGCTGCTGTCTCGTTCTACCGCGGCCTCCGTGCTGCCGCGGTCGCGGCTGGGGTCCTTCGTGGGGGCCGCGGCCGCCGGCCTGCTGTCTCGTTGTACCGCGGCCCTCCGTGCTGCCGCGGTCGCGGCTGGGGTCCTTCGTGGGGCCGGCGGCACCGGCTGCTGTCCTCGTTTCTAACCGCGGCCTCCGTGCTGCCGCGGTCGCGGCTGGGGTCCTTCGTGGGGGCCGCGGCCACCGGCTGCTGTCTCGTTCTACCCGCGGCCTCCGTGGCCTGGCCGCCGGTCGCGGCTGGGGTCATTCGTGGGGGCCGCGGCCGCCGGCCCTGCCTGTCCTCGTTCTACCGCGGCCTCCGTGCTGCCGCGGTCGCGGCTGGGGGTCATTTCGTGGGGGCCGCCGGGCCGGCCCGGCCTGCTGTCTCGTTCTAACCGCGGCCTCCCGTGCTGCCGCGGTCGCGGCTGGGGTCCCTTCGTGGGGGCCGGCGGCAACCGGCTGCTGGTTCTCGTTCTACTACCGCGGCCCTCCGTGGCTGCCGCGGGTCCCGCGGCTAGGGGTCCTTCGTGGGGCCCGCGGGCACCGGCTGCTGTCTCGTTTCTAACCGCGGCCTCCGTGCTGCCGCGGTCGCGGCTGGGGTCATTCGTGGGGGCCGCGGCGGCCCGGCTGCTGTCTCGTTGTAACCGCGGGCCCCCCGTGCTGCCGCGGTCGCGGCTGGGGTCCTGCGTGGGGCCGCGGGCGCCCGGCCTGGTCGCGTATTTCTCCCTGCCCATTTCCGGCGACCCCCGTTGCCGCTGGTGGTCAGCCGGACGCTCGTGCATGGGTCCCCGTGCTCGCTCCAGCGACACTTTGCGACGGTGCCTGCATGGTGGTTGCGTGGGAAGTCAGCGCCGTGGTCACTGTGGGGCTGACGGCCGTCCTCCCGCAGTTTTCCTTTGGGAAAACGCATTCACACTTCCCCCATTGGCTCTTCATTTTAGTTCTAATCTGCCGTAACTTAACTGGGTACCTGCTCTTGGCGAGCAGCTCATTATCACTGGACATTACGTTAGCACCGAGCTTCCTGTGTGCCTCATGCACTTCATTTCTTTTAAGTGGAAAAAAGTGCTAGATTTTTTGCAGTGCACGATTTCAAAAGAATGACTTTTGGTTCATTGCCAAAGTTGTTATGTCACAGTCTTGTCCATGGCTTCGAACTCTCCATTACTACTAACCCCAGAGTATGTAAATTTCAAGAATTGGTAAAATGAGTGAACTATTTAGGTCAGAAGACAATTTTTATAGATCACATCTGCCACAGATGACAGCGTATTTCTGAACAATTTTTTTCCATTTCAGACTCCATATTTTTAGAAAATATTTGATGGTGTCTGGTCATGTAGCAGCATGAAATAACACTATAGTTTAATACAACCTTTGTCCGTAATGTTCCGAGACTGCGTTCTTTAAAAATAAATGACTTTAACATTGAAATCATTTGTGCAGCACCCCTTCCACATAGTTTCCCTTTCAGTCTATACACAGCGTCCAACGCTTCTTGGGGTCTTAGAAACAGTTGGAAAACGCTTCTTTTGGCAGGGCTGTCAGCTCCTTTGTCGGGGCCTCTTGAATGGCCTCCACGCTCCCCATCCAGCCACCTTTTAGGGCTCTCTTCACAAGGAGAAAGAGGAAAAAATCGCACCGGGACAGCTCAGGCGAGTATGGCGGATGGGGAAGTACAGTAATGCTGCGCTTGGCGAGAAATTTTGTCACGCTGAGAGCAGTGTGCGGCCTTGCGTTATCGTGGAGAAGGCTCCATTGTCCAGATGCCCATAAGGCATGACGACGGCGTCGCGGTGCATCACGCATGTGTTGGAGCACGCGGATATGAAACTTCTGATTCACCGTGTGCCCTTGTGAGACGAACCAGGGGTGTATGACACCTCTGGCATCGAAAAAAGCTATCATCATCGTCTTTGTTTTGGTCGTCTGTCGCCGCACCTTTCTCGACACCGGAGAGCTTGTGTACAGCCATTCGGCATTCTGCCTTCTTGTTTGAGGGTCGTATTAAAATACCACGTCTCGTCTTCAGCAATGATGCTGTCGACGAATGCAGCATCCTTCTCTGCCTCGGAGAGCAAATCAGCGCTCACTGATGCCGGAATGTCCTCCTGGTCCTGTGTGAGGGAGTGCGGCACTAGTCTGGAATTCAGCTTTCGTTTCCCCAAGTTCTCACGCAAAATTTGGTGGCATGTTGTCTTACTAATATTGAGAGCATCTGATAGCATGCGGACTGTAATGGTGTGGTCTTCCTGTACGATTTCCCTTATACGAGCCACATTACTTTCATACCGTGAGGCTGAAGGACACCCCTGCCTTGTGTCGTCTTCCACCGACGTTCTTCCCGAAACAAACCTCTTGTGCCACTCGAAAACGCTCGCCCTCGATAATGTCTCGTTGCCGTAGGCGTCACGAAGGAACTCAAACGTCTCTGTGTCTGTCTTGCGAACCTTCACACAGAATTTTGTTTTCACGCTGTTCGAGGTGGACGTCCATCTCTCCACATTCACTCACAGTAGAATATGCAGATTTGTGGCAACGTATTTTTCTACATGTAGTGCCATCTAGCGGCTGCCACAGCAACTCACATAAATAGCTCATGCTAGCCTGAAAAGATGACGCTACACATACACACAAACATTTATTTGCTTTGGAGAATCATTTCTAGAGAAGAAAGTAAATCAGTCTCGAAACTTTACGGACAAAGGTTGTATTATGTTTGTTTATGTTTAGGGATTATACAAGAAGTTTTATTCAGTATTGTTCATAGCTTGATACTCGTATTTTCATATTTTTTCAATATTAGTGTATCTTTTATGTTCTAGAAGACCCCCTCCTTTCTCAACAGTCCCGTGTTTTGGGGCCTCTTCCGGTGTTGCTTTTACTGTAATTATGATGTGTGAGACTGTGCCTTCAAAGATGCTATATGCATTTGTGCAGGTGATCCAGAATATGTACGCAGGAGAACATGCTGTTTCGTATCATGATAGAAGCCATGGCACTGGGCGGGCTGACTTTGAGCTTGCCACTTGGCAAGGTTGCCAAGCTTGGCGGTCTGTGGCCTGGCTACGCTCTCCAGGCTACTCTGCCGGCTGGTACTCTCCTGCAGCCCACCGACCAGACCAGCTCATTAAAGGCTGCTGTCAGCCGCAACTTTCTGACCATCCTCAGCACCTGCCAGCACAACCAACACGTCCGACTGCGATGGGCCGGTAGGGTTTCTGGAGGGTTCCCAAGCTCTGGCTCCCAGTGTGGCAAGACCACACATTAGGAACCGCTTCCCTTCTTTCATTACCCCTACTCTACCATCACCGCCCAATGTCACCTGCTGCATCTGCATCGCTCCCATGCTCTGGCGCTAGAGCAACACGAAGTACGCATGCTCAAGCAACGTTCGCCGGAGTTGTCACAAGCGACACTACGCAATCATGGCAGCCTCACGTGTGTTAAATTCCTGTGCAATAATTTTATTATTGAAATTAACACGTTTCCTACCAACTTAGGTGCTTTTCATGGCCAGAACAGCCAGCACAGTGTTCTGAAAACGGTGCCCCGCGCATGCCGGTACCACAGGCACAATATACCGGTGCATGGCTCCCGAATGCATGTACATGGTGATGTTTGCATGTATTTCTTAAAATAAATGCCTTACTTGTACATTCGTGCTCCCCTTTCTTGCCTAGGTAGTGATCGACTCAGTTTATTCGCAAGCCACAAGCGATGCTACTCAGGTAGTAGCACATGCTGCCGCCACATACGTTTATTATCGCTTCTGGCTCAGAAATAATCCGAATGGGGCTCTGCATAGCCAAGGATAAAGAGCAGAATGCACAATTAACGCGTTTATTTCAAGTACTGGTCAGAAATGCTAATGCGTACACGGGAGCTAAGCCTACGCACTGGCTAAATTCACATGTGGGAGCTACGTGTGAGGGGTACCATTTTAAGCTCATTGAGGTGTGTTTCACTGTTTGGCCATGGAAGATGCCTAAGGGGGCAAGTAACGTATTTGTTTCAATAATAATATGATTGCACACGAACACCCGTGGCAACGGGTTGTGCTGATGCACGTGCGGATATTACAGTGTAACAGTGCACACACACTATCTATTTCACATGTGGTAACAGGCGATGACTGCTCCAACCGGCATTGCTCTTGAGAGCCAGATGGCTTTGGCACTAGTGTGTGGGATGAAGTGAGGTGAGCAAGGCAGTGGGAGGGGCATGAAAGTAGGCAGCAACGTTGACCGAGAAAGGGGTTGGTTACCTTTTGACAATGACTTGCTTCGAGACATCTCTGGCCTCGGAAGCCGCGAGGGGTAAAGAGGAGGATGTGGGGAAGCAGATGTGTGAGAATAAGCGGCAGGGTTCAAAGGAGGGTGGGGGAGGAAATATTATGATGTTGAATTTTAATGGCGCAACGGCAGCTTTGGTCAAGGAGTGCTTTTTTAACACAAGGTACGGTCACAAACCCATTTTCGAAGCATTTCACCGCCCACCACCCAGACAGTGGAAAACCTGTACTCATTTCATCCCTGTGGATTTTACACCGCACCTCCTGCACCCGAGCCAGATGCGAAGGGAAGGAAGAGAGGCTGCAGCGGTTGCTTTTGAGGAGCCCAGAAAGGGCGATAGTCAAAGCTAAGGTTAGCACATAGTGTGGTAGCACTGAGTAAGCCGGAGCATAGTACCCTTCATAAAACCCTGCCTCTTGGGCCCACTGTGTTCATTGTAGGACATTTCTGTTTCTTTTTTGTGCTTTATGCATTTCCTTGCGAACTTGATTCATGTTCCTGGCATGCTAATACATATGTTTTATGTGTGTGTAGATGCACTGTCTGCCCTATACTCTCGACTGAAGCTGCACAGTATCATTCCAGCATAATGCCATTGTGATATTACCAAATAAACTTGAATTAAACATGTACCAACTAGCTAAAGTTTGCACTACATTGTAGGAGGACATGTAAATCTGGAACACTTGTTCTACGGTGTAAAACGCGCACTGACAAAGCTGGCCATGATTTAGACGAATCCCAACTCGCAGACGAGCCCCATACAGAATAACTCCAAGGCTCTGAATAATCCTAGGTCCCCGAATAATAATGGGGCCCTGTTCAATTTGGGGGCCCCGTTCAATTCGGTAGCCCCGTTCAATTCGGTAGCCCCAATCCTGACCCCCGAATAATCTAGGATATAGGTGCTGTTCAATAATACCGGTTTGTGAACCCGTTCGAACCTATACACATTTTTTCAGTAGGGGTGGGTGTAGTCAGGCAGATGATGATGACTATCCTGCAGAAATTGAGCGAATTTGAGGACAACGTAGTGATCTTTGTAAACAAAAATGATAGAGTGCATGCTGTTTTTGCACAGACGAAATTCAAGGGCATTCAAGGACTCTCAAGGTCTCTTCGATATTTTTGCAAGGACTCGTGAACTCAGTGGGCTAACAAAGGATCAGTTCCTACGCATAAAAAAGTAGCTTTTATTGCAGAGCAAACTCATACCTGTGAAAATGCACAAAGCTGTGTTTTGGTCTAGGCGTGCTTTCAAGGTCATCAGTGTGCTGACAAAATCTTGAACCTTTCCTTAGCAATAATCCTCACACTTTTGGACATTATTGCCCTCGTCAAGCCATGGATAACTGCTCTTTTAGTGCCTGCTGAAGGATTACGCCCAGTAAAGGCAGCTCTAAGCTTTTATTTTCCTCCTTATACCTGCAGTATCTTCACTGAAAAACGCTTTCTGCGCATCTACTGCACTGCACTTCCACATCAACTTTACAATTCGCACCGAATCCCTGCTTCACGCTTTGTGCCCATGGCTGAAAGCTGTAACATTATGAGATTAGAAGAGAGCAAAGTGTGCCAGTTATTTATTTACAATACCTGCATAGTCCGGAGGCATTAGCGTAGGGTAGAAAGAATACATACTGTTTGTTTAGGCCTACGTAAGAACTGAAAAGCAAGAGTAAATATAACAGGTAAAAAAAAACAAAAATAGGAATTGAACAAGCAAACTAACGAGTGGCAACAAGAAAAATCACACTGCGCAGGCTGCTATACATTTGACAACAGAGTCCGAAACAGCGTTTCACTCTAGCATTCATTGATTTTCTGTAACGATATTAGAATTATTCATGGTGAGAGCAAGATTGGATAGTCCATGATGACGTTGAGCGGTCGGGTCGCGGTCGGACCATGGATATCTTCAGTAAACAAGACAGGGCTGACCAGGCACGGGCGAGATGATTCTTGTTTCCGTTGCTCTGGAATCCATAACGCATCCTGGACCACGACCGAGAGACTTGTAGCAGCAGTGGAACCGGTGAAAAGCTGCGCAAAAAGCAGAATTCGTTTTAGCATGGCTGCAGCGTTGCTGTCACTTTGCCCATTCTCGCAGCACAGAACTTTATGTTCTATATAACGTATTTACTCTCGCAACGTTGACTTCTTTTTTTAAAAATAAGCCCGGAAATTTCAGGAGTGTGTTCATTATGGTACATGGTTGCTGTTTTAATATATGCATGCAGACTTCAGGCAACTATAAGTCGCTAAAAACAAGCCAGCCAGCGTCAAGGTGTGTGCTGGGGTCCAGCGGTGCATCTCGTATAGTCACAGTGTTCCAAGGCAGCGCAATGTCGGAGACCAGTGACTCGCCTGAGACCAACACAATTTTGGAGCCCAGCAGTGCGTTGCAGGCCAACGGAGTTTCTGAGCCCTCTGTAGTACTTGAGCTCAGAATTCAAACTATTGACAACGATGCACTTGCACAGTTCGAAGAATGGGTGCTAGATGACCCATTTATTTATTTATTACAATACCTTCAGGGCCCCAGTGGGGCGTTACAGAAGGGAGTGGATAAAAAAGTAAAAACAATGCAGCAAAATGAAAACAAAATGTAAATGGAAAATGCAATGTAATACAGCAAGGAATGAAAAAACGTAAGCTTGAACAAAATACAAATCAGATTACGTAAGAAAACAGCCTAGTCAAACACATAGTTTTCCGCGGCATTTTTGAATAAACAGGTGTCAGAAATGTCGGCAACCAAGGTGGGCAGGGGGTTCCAATCGCTCGTCATCTTGGTTATAAACGAGTTAAAATATGCATTGCTCCGGCAGTATGGAATGCGTACCTTGTGGTGATGATCCGTGCGAAGTGATATGAACGATGGTTCAAATAGAAGATCCCGTTTTAGCTAATGATTGTGGTAGTAAATCTTGTGAAAAGTTAGTATTCGCGCGAGTTTTCTACGAAGGGAAAGGCAAGGAAGGTTCAAAGTATTTTTCATTGTAGTTACACTAGCAGTGCGGGAAAAATTAGACAAAATAAATCGGGCGCTACGATTCTGTACTGACTCTAACTGATTAGTAAGAGTTTCAAGTCCCGGGTCCCACACAGAGCACGCATATTCTAATTTCGATCTAACTAAGGTTTTATAGAGTAGCAGTCTTAAAGAAGATGGAGCCATGGAAAAATTACGACGCAAGTAGCCAAGCATGCGGTTAGCATTGTTAACAATATAATTAACATGTGCCTGCCATGAAAGGTTAGCAGTTATATGAACCCCTAAATATTTATAGGTGGTAACTTGCTCAAGGAGAGAACCTGAAATATTGTAGGGAATAAGATTTTCGTTAGCAGACCGGTGTGAAATACGCATGACCTTACACTTGTTAGTATTCAGTCTCATGAGCCAAATATTACACCAACTAGATACCTTATTTAGGTCACTTTGAAGTAAGGATGAGTCTGAAGCGGATTCGATTACTCGATAAATAACGCAATCATCTGCGAAAAGCCTAATTGTGGAGTTAATAGAAATTGGTAGATCGTTAATGTATATTAGAAACAATAGCGGCCCGAGCACGGAACCTTTTTGCAGTCACGAATTGAGTTCTGTTACGCAAAAAACTCTCGATCCATGAAAGAATGTTTGGGTCGATGTTTAGTTTGCCGAGCTTAAAACAAAGTAGTTGGTGATTAACAAGATCGAATGCTTTCTGAAAATCTAAAAATACACAGTCAATGAAAAATCCCTTGTCTAATGCATCAAATAAATCATGGGTGAAGGAAATGAGTTGCGTTTCACAAGAAAATGATTGACGGAAGCCATGCTGATGAGGGAAAAAAAAGAATGATTTTCTAGAAATTTAACCAGATTAGAATAAATGACATGTTCAAACAGTTTACACGGGACACTCGTTAATTATATGGGTATGTAATTAAGAGCACAATGAGCATCACCAGACTTGAATATTGGTACCACCTTACCCACCTTCCAGTCCCCGGGTAGCTTTCCTGAATTCAAAGATTGCGAAAACAGTGCACACAAGTAAATGGAAGAATAAACACTTGTATTCTTTAAAAATTTAGAATTTATGTCGTCGATTCCCGAGGACGAAGAAATTTTGAGATTATTAATTAGACTTTCTATACCAAGACTGTCAAACACAATTGGGTCCATTAATGGATTCTGCACAGGCTGAAAAGAGGGCAGAGAAACAGATGATTGCTGTAAAAAAGTATTTGAGAAGGCGTCGTTTAGCACTTGAGGGCATTCTGATGAAGGAATGGCTGCGCCGCTTCTATCGTTCAGAGCTATTGCTTTATGCTTGGGACCAGAAATGATGTTCCAAAATTTTTTGGCATTATCAATCAACAAAAACGGAAGCGTACTCTGGAAGAAAACCTGCTTGGCGTTTCTTAAGGCTTTTCGATACTCACATGTTATGGCACGATACACATCCCAGTGATCAGGGCAACCGGTGGTTTTCGCTCTACGATAAACTCGTTTTTTTTACTTAAAAGGCGTTTTAATGCGGCAGTGAACAACGGGGAACGTTGCTTGCCTGATATGACGCGTAAAGGTATGTGTTTTTGGACGAGAAAATGAACTTTTTCTTTAAAAAGGCGCCAGTTTGTTTCCACAGTACGGTTATAAAAGTTTGGCATGCACTCTCCTAAGAAGATTTCGAGTTCAGCGTTAATCGACGGAAAATTTGCCTTTGAATAAACTCTGATATATTTGGGATTGGGTCGCACACGTGTGCTAGTATCTTTAAGGTCAAACTGGATGAAGGAGTGGTCACTGAGGCCTGGTAGAAATGCCAATGAATGAACTAGCTCAGGAAGCGTAGTTAGAACAAGATCAAGAATGTTAGCGGTAGTAGTGGTGACACGGGTTGGCTGGGTAATGAGCTGAGAAATATTGAAGTCAGTGCACAGATTTATGAAGCCAATCGTGTCAGGTGACGAATCCAGAGTGGAAGGGAACGCGCCAGACCAAATTATTTTTGGCATGTTGAAATCGCCAAGTAAAAAGATTGGCGAAGAAGAAAACCTAACTAAAATGCGATTGAGCACATCATGAAGTTCACTACAGAAAGACGATGGAGCATTTGGAGGGCGATAGCATGCGCAGAAGATTACGTCTCGATGATTAATGCGTATAGAGGCGCATACAATTTCTAGTGAAGAAACAAGTGACACGTGTGAAGAATGCAGATGATCAGCGACCGCTATCAGAACACCGCCTCCTATTCTGTCTCCACGGTCACATCGATAAGTAATGAAATCCTTTTCGCAGTTTAGTATTTCATCATTAGAAATCTTTGAATTCAGCCAGGTTTCGGTGAGGACCAGAATGTCTGCATCGCACGTGTCGATGATAGTACACAGATCATCACGCTTGTTAACAACACTACGAAAAAAATTGGAGGCTTATCAAGGTTAAGCCCAGTGGATGCGAAGCATGTTAAGCAGGAGGCATCTTGACCGCATACACGCCCGGCGCAAAGATCGGCAGGCAAGGCACTACTATCAGGGCTGCGTGGGGATGCTTGGTTATTGATATGATATTCACAGATGCTATCTGATGCCGAAATGTAGATGTAACACTTATTCTTTATGAACAATTTGTTCTGACGAATAGCGTACTTCTCTCCACTTGCTTGTCCAAAGTCAAAAAGTTTTTTACGTGCGTTGCGAGTTGACAAGCAGAAATCTTCCGTAACCTTTATCCCAGCATTTTTCATTTTGCTTCCGTCAGTAAACACGGCTTCTCGGATCTTAAAATTCGTAAACTTGACTATGACAGGACGGCATTTGTCATTCGAAAATTTACCAAGCCGATGCGCGCGTGCTATGGCCTCGCTGGGTAGCTCAAGGTCGATTTCAGAAAGAAGCTTTTCACGCACGAGCTTTTCAGATTCATCCCATGTTTCGCTTTGCGTGTCAGGGAGGCCGTGAAAAAGTAGATTATCGCGTCGTGACCTGACTTCGAGGTCGTCGAGTCGTTTATGAAACGCCTCTGCTTCATTCTGTACAGCCTCAGACACTTCCTGGGTAATGTCAAAGGCGCTGGAGGCTTGCGAGGCAGCTACTTTTTCTTCGATGGCAACAAGCCTATCGTTCATACTGGCCATCTGACGCTCAAGCTTTGTTTGTGTTTGCCGAACTTCATTGAGCTGGGAGAGTATTTCGCTATGGTTCTTGTCAATTTTTTCGTTTAAAGATTTTAACAGAGTGACTACGTCATCATTGGACTGGCTAGAATCTTTTTTAGGGGGCCCTGGGTTCTGTTCAATGTCGCCACCTAAGAGCAATAATTTCAGCACATATACACATTCGCAGACAATGCACATGAATACGCTTGGGCATGGCACAAGCAGCAGGTTGACATTACTTGTGCGTTTACAGTGCAAAGAAGGACATGAACTGACCTGCACCAAGAAACAGAAGAACATTGGTCGTTGCTGCATTGCTGCTGCTGTTCCATGCCCACTGAAGGCGCTCGGTGATTGCCAGTGCTTAAATGGGCGCGATACACTTGATGACTGTGACGATGGGGCTTGCGCGGCCAAAGGTGCAGACCACTTGAAGGCGATGGCTTCTTCCGGTGGCGTCGGGCAACATTCGCTCATTCGTAGCGAGTCGGGCTTGAACTGTACAGGCAGCCGAAGAGGCGATACGGGGCGCTCAGTCGATGTCAGGCAGGGAACGTGCTGCCGGTCGCTCGAGTCATGACTAAGGCCGCTCCAAGATAGCATCTGCACCAAGAAACAGAAGAACATTGGTCGTTGCTGCATTGCTGCTGCTGTTCCATGCCCACTCCATGCTCGCAGAAATCAGCGGGTGACACCTCTGCTGCACACGAAGACTTGCTGGCAGCCGAGGCTTCACTGCCACAAGAAGCGCTTGCACAGGGCAAACGGCATAAAAGAAAGGCCGACCGGGTCGATGAGGCAATAGTATCCCACATGGACAAGCTTACCGAGGCACTTAATGCATGCGAAGATCTTGAGTATTTGAACATTTAGGATTAGCATTAGGCAAAATGATAAAAACAGTACCAGAGGCCACTCGAATGGGGACGCAGATGAACGCGCTCCAAGTGTTCCAGGAATACACTGCTAAATAAAGGTGTGTTGTCCGTTTTTTTTCCCCGACACATGAATAATTTTTTTTCAGTCATTGCCTTGGCTGTTTGCCTGACACACAGAATATGACACTCAAAAGCATAAATTACTTCTTGAACCCTGGAAAAAGTCAATTGTGTTTACAGCATGCAGCACACAAAAACAGTGGTCATCCTGAGTCGAGAACATTGTGAATGAAGAGGCATGAACCCATTCGACGAGGTCTTGCAGGAGCTCCATATTGACGTAGAGCAGCTGACGCTCGTGTGAGCATTGTGATAAAGATGCACACATAGACTGGCCGTAAAAATCACTGCTGGCCTTAATTGGTCACCTAAACCATGCTTTTTGCATGCATTTGTTTCCTCTTTTCCGTAACAGACGCTGCACATGCAGAAAGGTTACTTTCGACAAGTGGAACCATGTTGGTTATAATAACCACCTTCCCCGTCTGTTTTGAATGGAGCATTTGTTTCCCCTCTTTAACCACGCATACAAACTTGACCAGCTATGAGCTTTTTGCCCTCCTCGCAAAATTGGTGCAGAGTTGATCCCATCGTCGTGCTTCATTTCATGCCTGTATAGTTCAGTAGAGGCCACAAAACATTACAGCGCCAAGGAAATGTGGCTGCTATAACCAACAGTTGTTATATCTGCATTTTCAAAAAAAGGTAAGATGACAGACAATTCAAACATATTAATCTCGCAGGAAGTTGTTCCCTAGTTCTGGGAAAGCTCACATGCAGACAGTTTTTCTTGCTGCACATAAATCAGACAGACATGTTTTCAAAAGTATATCGTTGCTTTGTGTTCACGTGGAAAGGGCGGGAAATCTGAGGGCTCTTGTTTTGTCTTTCTATCATGAGGTGCAGCCAACTCAATTCGAAGGGTGGAGGGGCCTCGCCCGAAGTGAAATGCGCCTTACGTGCGGCCTGCCGTGGATGCTTGTGGTTTTGCAAGAATCTAGCACTTTTTTCCTGGCTCACTATAGTAAATTGTTATAATCATTAGCATGGCATGAAAACTTTGTATAGTAAACGAATATTTTTGTATAGGACACAGTGCCAGGGTTGTTCATTGTTATAGCCGATATACTGTTTAAGTGGGCTCAACCGTACACCCATAGAGTGGTTCCCGAGTAGCAAAGTCAGCTGCACGGGTAAAAGCAGCTCGGCCAGTACTAACGCAGTAAAAACTCTCGGCACGTTTTTTTTATATGCAAAAGCACCCTACCTACCTTTAGTAGCATGGAAGGTGATACTGGCGAGCCTTTCGTCTCAGGGATGCCTTTTTAGAAATGCCTGGCTGTTGCCACAGCCGCAGCCAGCTTCGCTGCTGAAGTAAGAGCAAACAAGTCTCTGGATGCAGCGGCATCAGCATGTTGATTTCTTCAATGTGTAGGAGAAAGCGGAAAATACCGAGGGTCTGAACTGTCCATCGACGCCCTTTGGATGCATTGCCGCCAGTGTCCTGCCACAACATTCCCCAACACGTCCTCTTTTTCAGGGTAGCATGGCAAGGTTTCGCAAGCAGCGCACTGGCGCTAAAAGACGGAGACGACGCACACACGACAGGACTGGCGCCTTTTAGCGCCAGTATGTTTTTTGCGTAAACCATGTCATGCTACAACTAACTAGCTCAAATCAAAGTTTTGCTATCGGGCTAATTTTACGCCCCAGGATTTTTGACTGTCAGGAAATTGTGCAAGACACAAGCGGCCTTGACAACATAGTCGACATTATCAGGGCGCAGGAGGATAGCTCGCAACAGAATCCGCTACCTATAGTTGCAGTAATGTCGAAAGCATTTTCAGCACATCGCCTGAAAAAGCAATGCAACATTTCAGACTATAAGGATCTCAAAACATGCTTATAGCATGTTCAACAAATATATTTTAAATACATGCTGGTGGGCAGTTGCAGACATAGCAACAAAAATATTAATATGATATGGCAGGAATGCGTTTAATGTGTCGGAGCTAAGGCGAGGAAGAACCAGCTCCGACAGCGTTGAGGTTCGAACTCTGTATATGCGCTGCTCGCGCTGCGGCGGCCTCGCCCAACTTCCTCTTTCTTGTCCGGCGCCGCATGCCATGGCGTGCGAGCCGAGCGCGGCGCGAGGGGCGCTGCAAAGCTCCCCCCCCCCCACCCCCCCCCCCCCCACCCCGTAGAACGAAGCCACAGGATTCGCCTAGAGGAAGTACTTGGAGGAAGCTACGCACAATGGTGGTGCAGTCGAAGCGAGAGCGAGTGTTGGGCCGACGGGCATAGGAGTGGCATTGTAGGCTGGTTTGAGGCGGTCAGCAGCCACGACGTCTTCACGGCCGTTGACGTCTAACGTGAAGGTATTCTGCGCACGGTCTAGGATGCGGAACTGTCCATCGTAGGCCGGCGTGAGGGGTCGACGAATGTGGTCACTGCGGATGAAGGCATGGGTGCAGGAGGCCAGGTCCACGCTGACGAACACGGACTGGTGGTGACGGGCTGCAGGAGTTACAGGAGTAATGTGACGAAATGTGTTGCGTAGGTCTCGGATGTAGGTGGAAGCGTCATGGATTAACGGAGGGGAGGAAGGAGAGAAGAATTCTCCAGGGAGACGCAGGGGAACACTGCAGACTGGAAGCAACGGTATCGGGTGTAGTGTCAGCAATGGGCAACGCCCCGGGCCAACGGCTTAAACGATCCACACAGGTGAGCAGATAAGAGGCGCCACGTGATAATGGGAGTGGTGAAACAATGTCTATGTGAGCGTGGGAAAAACGTGCGTCAGGTGGCCGAAAAGTAGAGGCAGGCGGGACGGTATGCCGGTGAACTTTGACGCCCTGGCAGTGAAGGCAGGTTCGTGCCCAGTGCCGGACGTCGGCATTGATGTTTAGCCAAAAGAAACGAGATGTGATCAGCTTCTGTGTCGCACGAATACCAGGGTGACTCATGCGGTGCAGTGTATAAAAAAAAATGCCGCCACCGTCTTGAAGACGTTGAAGTAACGAGCGTTAGCTGTTCGGTTTACTAGATGAAGAAAGCGAAGAACGCGCCGCTCGTCTCGGGAAACGGAATGTAACACCCTTTGAAACGGGGTGGATTGCCACCATGCTCGGCTACGCTTGCACGCACGCCGCCTAGCGGAACGATCACCGCCTAGCGCCACCTATCCGAGAAATTACAATGCACGTGTACCCATTGTCGAGTTGCACCCCCTCAACATAAGTCCCAAACGGAATTTTCTTCGTTTGGGGGGTCGAGGGGGGCCTAGAATTCGGCTTGCGGTGCGATATGGTAACGCCTCAATTAGTAATTCCACGTATACAATGATTACCTATTATTTATTTGTGGTTTTATTTCTATACCACAACCCATAGGGTTTTTTATTTGCCTACCAAATTCGGTATACACGTACCGTATACACGTTCGGCATACAGCGGAACGAATGTGTACACGTACAGCGGTCGCGTAAAGGAATAGTTTTACTACCCATTTTAGGATATTTTTTCCTGAGGGCGGGGGAAGGGATGAGAGGGTACAAACAATTTTAATAGCCGCCATTTTGGATTCGAGAAACCGAAACTATGCCACCATTTCGTTCCCTGACGTCATACTCACATAGTTCCACCTTGTGATGACCCCCATAATGCGCAGGTCCACACGGGACGGAGAGGCAAAGAGACACCGTATGGCTCAGTTTAAACAAACAGGTATATTCAATAATTACACATGATTAAGATTATACATCAGAGGCTGGGGCGTCCGAGCTTACGTGCCGACGACTTCATGGGGGCGATGGAGTGGCTCCGGAGGTGGGCTCGAGCGGTTGCTGGCAGAAGCTGCACGCCGTCGGGCTTCGCGCTGAAGGCCCTCTTGGCGAACGATGTCGTCCTGAGCGTGCGTCTTCCGTACTGCTTCTCGATTTTTATATCCTCTTCTCCACACTCCCTAGGGTGAGGACGCCCACGCCGGAGGGGAAGGAGGGGGGGGGGGCTAGGGCTTTCACTTGGGCGCACAAACATACCACCGCATCGTGGTCTCGCCACCCTCACGTGTTGAGTCCGCGGGAAAGAATGTTGTCTTCGAGGTAGCGCATAGCGTCGGCTGTGGTAAGGCGCGCTCTGGCTTGCTGACAGTTCCCGCGGGTCACCGGCCTCCATTCTCCATCCATCAACTGACACTCGCTCCTCAAGGTAAGGCGCGCTCTGGCCCGCTGACAGTTCCCTTGTCCTGGAATGTGCTCGGAAGGGCCGCCCCTGGAACCGCCACGCCAATTGGGGAGGATAAAGCCTGTTTCCCCGCGGCGGCGGCGGCGGTCCGGTTGGGTCCGGTTGGGCTTAAACCCCCTTCGTTCTGGTTGTCACTCTCAACGAGCATGGCTGGGTAATTGATGATGCCTGTCATCTGGGTCTCCGTCTACGCCGCGCCGTCGAACGTGGAACCTTGTAGCACACACAAGGAATGTACCTCGTAGCACACACAAGGAATGTACCTCGTAGCACACACAAGGAATGTACCTCGTAGCACACAAGGAATGTCACACTCGTTCACCCTCCAGAAGAATGTTCTCCGAACATTTGAGTCCCTGCAGCTCCCCTTGTCTTTCTGAATCGCCTCGCACAGTGCGTCCGACAAAACACTTTTCGCTGCACTCAACACCACTGCACAACACCATATGCCTCCGCTGTCATAACTGGCGTCTCCAGGGGCAGCACTGATGTTCTTTTACAGATAAACATGAAACTCAGCACCCAAGCCTTTCCTTTCTAGTCCAAACTGGACGAAATAAATTTACTACAGTTACAAAGGAGCTCCCACTTCTAGCACGATCACGGCAGAGACAAAAATATAGATAACGAAAGGAAGTAGGGCAGGTTCTGCATGCGCTCTGCATGCTCCCCTGTGAAGGTGTTACTTAATGACAGAAAGGTTTAACTACCAACTCCGATAACTTAACACATAAGCACATAGCAATGTTATGAGCTGTGGCATTACACAATTCTAACCAGTTCAAAACTCCGCTCTGTTTACACCATTAGTCCGACTTAGCTTTCCGATTTCGCAGCGGATATCGGCCTTCATGAGTCATACCAAGTAAGTCTGTGACCCTTTGTCTGCTTTGGGACTCGCGAGGGCTCGTGGCAGGAGCCTCTCCTGGCGTTATCTGCGCGGCAACCTCGCGCGCTTCTTCTTCTAGCAATGCATGAAGTAAATCCGGTGGCATTCTGGCCGTCACCTCTGGCGCCTGCCGAACAAATGCAGGAGAGGGCGTTTCTTGCGAACTATCTGCGCGCTCCGCTTCACTTCTGTCCCCATCAAAATCCGCGCTTTCCCTTTCCTCATTTCGTGAATACTGAACCGGTGCCGACTTGAGGCGATTTGCGTGTATCCTTATCAAGCGCCGGTTCACGTCTCGGACTCTGAAGTTTACCGGAGAAAGCTTCTCGACAACCTCGCACGGTCCTCTCCACTTCGTATGGAACTTACGAGCTAGCCCAATCTGCCTTTGGCAGTTTTCAATGTACACGCTGTCCCCCACATTAAACGGCGCGTCTCTAGCACTGCGATCGTGCACCTCCTTCCTGCGCTTCGCCGCTTTCTTTAAGGCCTCCTTTGCGATGTCCCTCGCCACTTGCAAGCGCGATTCTAGCTCCACCTTATAGTCGTCCAGTGAAGCGTATGGGACACGACGGGGGCCCTCTGGCACTTCACTAGGCTGGTCCGGGTCTCGGCCGTAGAGAAGAAAGAATGGCGATTCGCCCGTGCTCTCGTGTGCTGCGGAATTGTAGGCAAACATTGCATACGGGAGCCACAAGTCCCAGTCCCGCTGGTCGCGCGAAACAAAATGCGACAGGAACCCGGCCACGGTTTGGTTCAGTCGCTCCACCGCGCCGTTGCAAGCCGGATGGTACGGTGTTGTCTGCTTCTTAGCGATCTTAAGCAGCTCGCAAACTCTCCTCATTAGCTGCGACACGAAGTTCGTTCCCCGATCTGTCAAGAGTTGCCTCGGGGGTCCATGTCGGAGCACGATCTGTTCGACAAATGCTCTTGCAACCGTGTCTGCCTTCTGATCTGGGAGTGCTACCGCTTCCGCGTATTTTGAAAGGTGATCGACAAATACTAAAATGTACTTGTTTCCGGAAGTGGTCGTGGGCAATGGGCCCATTATGTCCATACCTGTCCGCTCGAAGGGAGCCGAAACCTCAGAGAACGGCTGAATTGGAGCTGGTCTTCGTCCCTTGGGTGTTTTTCTTTCGAGACAGGAATGACACTTCGCACAGTAGTCTCTAACATCCTGTCGCATGCCACTCCAAAAGTACAAACGCTCCACACGCCTGCGTGTCTTCGCTACGCCAAAATGACCGGCGCATGGCGCATCGTGAAACGCGCGAAGAACCCTTTCTGTCCACGACCGAGGTATGACGACTCTCTCCCAAGCGGTTTTCTCTGGTCTCCCTTACCTGGTTGGCCTCGTGCGCCGACACAGGGTGCCGTCTTTGTCAATGAAATAACCTAGCTGTTCGGGGTGAGACGGTGCGCCCTCTAAGCTTTCGATTATTCGCTTCAGGTCAGGATCTTTGCACTGCTTTGTGCGTAATTCGGCGGGGTCGACTACGGGGACAAACTCTTCTATAGCTGCCACGGCAGCTGTGCGGCTGAGTGCATCAGCATTCAGATGTGTCTTTCCTGACTTGTGCTCAACTTCAAAGCAGTATTCCTGCAGGTGTAGATTCCATCTAGCGAGTCGCGAGCTAGGGTCCCTGACACTCATCACCCATTTCAGAGGATGGCAGTCTGTGACTAGCTTGAATTTGCGGCCGTAAAGGTAGCATCTGAAGTGCTTTACTGCCCAGACAACGGCGAGGCACTCCCTTTCCGTAGCTCCGTACTTTTGCTCTGTGGGGCTCAGCTGTCGGCTAGCAAAAGCAACGGGATGTTCTTTGCCCTCGATAATCTGAGATAGCACGGCACCAACTGCGAACTTTGACGCATCTGTGGCCATAACGAAGGGCAAATTAAAATCCGGGTGGCGCAACAGCGGTGCACTCATTAGCTTCCTTTTCAGGGCCCCAAAAGCATTCTCCGCGTTTTCGTCCCAGCGAAAGGCGACATTTTTGGCTGTTAAGGCGGTGAGCGGCTTAGCGAGCTTGGCGAACTCCTCTATGTGCCTTCGGTAGTAACCGATCAGGCCGAGAAACTGCCGGACCTGGCGGACGCTAGTCGGGGATGGAAAATCCGAGACACACCTTAGTTTCTCAGGGTCCGGTCGCACGCCGTCAGCTGAAACAACGTGCCCGAGGTATTTCACCTCGTTTTTGAGGAATTGGCACTTAGAGGGCTTCAGCTTGAGACCCGCTCCTCTTAGTCGCACCAAAACCTGCTCAATATCGCGCAAATGGTTCTCAAAACTGTCACTGTATATGATAATGTCATCCATATACACGAAGCACAGCCTCCCCAGAAGACCTGCCAGGATAACATCAGCGGTTCTCTGCCAGACAGCAGCGCTGTTGGCCAGACCCATCGGCATTCTTTTCCATTCATAGTGCCCTGAGGGCGTGTTGAATGCCGTTTTCTCGGCATCTGCCGGATCCATTGCTATCTGCCAGAATCCCGCCGCCATGTCCACTACCGTGAAGTACCTGGCAGAGCCCAGCTGAGAAAGCGTCTCCTGTATATTGGGGATGGGGTATGGATCGATGCGAGTTACGGCATTTAGTTTGCGGTAGTCCACTACCAATCGATACGAGCCATCTGGCTTTTCCACCAATAGTGCTGGTGCTCCCCAGGGTGACTTTGAGTGTTCGACAATGCCGCGATCAATCAGGTCCTGCACCTGCCGCTCCATCTCCTCACGTTGGGAGTAAGGAATCCTGTACGCACGCTGGTAAACGGGCGATGAAGTGCCGGTTTCTATCCTGTGCTTTATAACGCCACAGCAGCCCAAATCCAGGTTGGACGCGGCGAATACTTCCGAGTAGTCGTTCAGCAAACCAGCCAGAGCCTCCCTCTCCCTGGATTTTAGGTGAGAAAGATCGAACGACACCTTTGGAGCAGCCGAAGGACTAGCATGCTCTACAGTTGCGAGTACCGTATCGGTGGGCTCACGTTTCTCTATCGCAGAGGTGAAGAAAGCCAATGTTTTGTTCTTGGGAAGGCTCAGTGGCTGCTGGCTACAGTTAACCACCCGTAGGGGCACTCTGTGGGCGTCATTAACTGTCACGAGGCACGCGGCTGCCTTCAGGCCATTGCTGAGAGAGTCGACCGGCTCAAGCACTCCCACGGCGCCGCTCTCTACATCTGAAGGCACAAACGCGTACAAAATGTGCTCCGACCAAGGAAGGACGACCGCCTCATCGACCAGCCTGACGGCAACCCGCGAATATACCTTCTCCAATGATCCCACTGTTTGACGGGTGTCAATATCGGTAATGCGAATCTCAGCCCCTCTCCTGTTCAAAAACGGAACTTTCGATCCGCCCGCATTAACCTCTTCCTCAGAGAATGAGACTACTACCTTCCCTTTTCTCAAAAAATCCTGCCCTAATATACCTGACACTCCGTTTGGCAGAGACACCGTGTCCGGGCATACGTAGCAGGGGTGCTCCAATGCAATTCCGCCGAGAGAGAAGTGTAACCGGTAGAGTCCACTTATGCCAAGAGGATCCCCCGTTATGCCTACAAATTTGGTTGCCATACCACCAGACGCTTCCAACACCTCGCGGTCCCCCTTCCTTCGAAGCGTGTTAAAACTGCTCTCCTTAAGCAATGTCACCTTTGACCCCGTATCTATCAACAATTCCATGCAACAACCATTTAACTTGCAACGCACAACAGGGCATGCCTCGTCGGCCACACAAACTACCACCACCTCATCATCCACTGCTCCCTCCCCACGCTCCTCAGGCTGGGGAGGACTATCTAGTTTTTTGTCTCGGTATCTGGAGCCCCGCTGTAGGCTTGCTTAGGGCGTGTCTCGCCTGCTTCTCTTTGTGGCTCCCCACGACGCACGTTTCGGCAGTACCTGGCGATGTGTCCGCGACCCTGGCAAGCGAAGCATACGATTTCTTCAAAATCTCGCATACCGCGCCTGTAGCTTTGTGGCGGTCTCCGGTTTCCAGCGAATGGGCGCTGTTGAGCGCGCGCTTCAACCTCGCGTTCTACCTGCTGAGATAGCAGCTGTTCTAAGCGATCTAACCGCTCTGTCAAGAGAGCAACCTCAGGGTTGAGCACCGCTCTCTCTATGACGCGTACTCTCGCTGCGGCTGTCGTTAACGCCTCATTTTGTTCCTCATCCAATGCGGCCTCCACGGCTTGGTCGAAATTGCTCGGCTTGCGCGAGAGCACGAACCGGCGCACGGGGTCTTGCAAACCAGCTACGAACAAAGCGGTCATTTCCTCTTTAAGTATATCCTCCGCGTATTTCTTCTTAAGATGGTCTCCTTCCTCCTCCCTGCTTAACGTATCGCGCGCTAAGCGCTGAAGCCGCGACGCAAACGTTCGCACGTCCTCCCCTACCATCTGTCCGGCGTCACGGAACCTCTGTACTCGCACGTGACGTGGTTCAGTGTCAAAATGCTCAAACGCGAGCTTCTTAAATTCCGCAAATGATTTTGTGGATTTTACTTTTTCGTCTCGCCATGCAAAATCATGAGCAGCTCCTGCCATCTTACACCTCGCCATTCCCAGCATTTGAGCATCGGACCATCCCCCCATTTTCCCCAATCTCTTCTAGCATGGAAAAGAAATCGCAGATTGGAACCCCTGTCTTATCTCCCGTAAACGTCGGAATGACGCTTCCTAATGCCAGCATGCTTGCTCCGAGCGACGGCTGTGGAGTGGGAGCTCCCTCAGATAAAGACATTTTTTTTTCAAGCCCTCCGGTGCCTCAAGCCTCTCAAATGGGGGTAAAAGTCCAACAATCAGTCCCGTGATTCCCTTTTGATTACAATTTTGAAGTCATGAATGTTGCAGCATTCAGAGGACATTTGCTTTTGAGACCCCACTTCTGACACCAGTGTGATGACCCCCATAATGCGCAGGTCCACACGGGACGGAGAGGCAAAGAGACACCGTATGGCTCAGTTTAAACAAACAGGTATATTCAATAATTACACATGATTAAGATTATACATCAGAGGCTGGGGCGTCCGAGCTTACGTGCCGACGACTTCATGGGGGCGATGGAGTGGCTCCGGAGTTGGGCTCGAGCGGTTGCTGGCAGAAGCTGCACGCCGTCGGGCTTCCGCGCTGAAGGCCCTCTTGGCGAACGATGTCGTCCTGAGCGTGCGTCTTCCGTACTGCTTCTCGATTTTTATATCCTCTTCTCCACACTCCCTAGGTGAGGACGCCCACGCCGGAGGGGAAGGAGGGGGGGCTAGGGCTTTCACTTGGGCGCACAAACATACCACCGCATCGTGGTCTCGCCCCCCTCACGTGTTGAGTCCGCGGGAAAGAATGTTGTCTTCGAGGTAGCGCATAGCGTCGGCTGTGGTAAGGCGCGCTCTGGCTTGCTGACAGGTCCCGCGGGTCACCGGCCTCCATTCTCCATCCATCAACTGACACTCGCTCCTCAAGGTAAGGCGCGCTCTGGCCCGCTGACAGTTCCCTTGTCCTGGAATGTGCTCGGAAGGGCCGCCCCTGGAACCGCCACGCCAATTGGGGAGGATAAAGCCTGTTTCCCCGCGGCGGCGGCGGCGGGTCCGGTTGGGTCCGGTTGGGCTTAAACCCCCTTCGTTCTGGTTGTCACTCTCAACGAGCATGGCTGGGTAATTGATGATGCCTGTCATCTGGGTCTCCGTCTACGCCGCGCCGTCGAACGTGGAACCTCGTAGCACACACAAGGAATGTACCTCGTAGCACACACAAGGAATGTACCTCGTAGCACACAAGGAATGTCACAACCTATATCCACCATATTGGACCGTGACGTCAGAATGGCACGCGGCAGGTGGTTGTTTCTACAATGCTATTCCAGATGGCGCTGCAAGTCTGAATTGAAGATGCGCTGTTTTCTAGTGGCAGCCACATATGGTGCTTTGTTCTCAGGGTGGTAGGAGACCTCACGAAATCTCGAAACGTGATGAGTAGTTGCTGCCACAGATGGCGCTGTGATCAAGGGCTGTAGCAGACTACGACATCTCGAAACGTGATGAGTAAGAGCTAACGCTCTTAAAATGTTGCGACGGAAAGCCAAAGGTACGTAGGGGCGCGAGACGCCGGTGGATGTCTCGCACGTAATGAACTTGGAGGAAAACGGCAGTGGACATTCGGCGGACAGGGACGTGGATGAGGAGCGAAGACGATGCAGTTCTGGATCATTGCGCTGAGCAGCCGCTAGCTCCTCCATGTCCACTGGTGATTCGGACGCCATGACACTAACACGGGAAAGCGCATCAGTAGCAGCATTCTCTGGGCCATGCACGTGGCGGAGACGCACTGTAAACTCGGAGATAAAACACAGTTGCGGATCCCGCGTGCAGTGTAGGTGCTGTGGTTTCTTTGGACGGCAAACGTCAAGGGCTTGGGGTCCGTGATGACGTGAAAGTCTCGGCCCTCCAGGAAGTGGCGAAAATGCTTGATGGCGAGGTACACAGCGAGCAGTTCTCCACCCGAAGCTGCTGTATTTAGTCTCAGGTGGTTTCACCTTTTGGGAGAAAAAAACCGAGGGGCTGCCATCTGGAGACGTGCTGCTCGAGAACTGCGCCGACGGCAATGCTTGAGGCGTCAGTGACGAGGCGCAGTCGAGCATAAGGAACTGGATGCATGAGCAAAGTGGCGTCTGCGAGCGCCTCCTTGGCAGCAGAAAATGCAGCTGCAGCGTCTTCAGTCCACTCAAGTGGCGCAGCAGAATCTTTTTTAGTAGCCAAAAGCTCGGTCAGAGGCGCATTTCGGGAGAAAGCGGCGATGAAAGTTCAGGATGCCGAAGTATTCTCTGAGCTTTTTAAGTGACGTTGGGGCTGGAAAATCTGAATGGCTTTGACTGCTGTCGAGAGGCCGAATACCTTGTGGACTGAGAAGGTGGTATAGGAACTCTATTGTTGCTATGCCAAAAAGTCAATTCTTCGGGTGCGCAGATGAAATTCATGGTCAGAACCGGCAGAACTTGCTATGAGGAGAATATCATCGATGTAAGCGAACACGAAGTCGATGCCTCGCGTAACCTCGTTGATAGCTCGTTGAAAAGTGTGCGGCGTTGCGCAAGCCAAAAGGCATCCACACGTACTCAAAGAGGCCGAACGGTGTGGTAATGGCCGTCTTCGGAATATCAGTGGGCTCCACAGGAATTTTATGATAATCATTCACAAAGTCATTATTAGAAAAGATCGTGCACCCAGCCAGATTTCATGTGAAGTCCTGTATGTGAGGAAGTGGACAGCGGTCTGGTAAAGTGTGAGCGTTTAGGGCGCGGTAATCTCCTCATGGTCTCCAGTCGCCCAGATCTTTCTTTGGCACCATGTGAAGGGGCTATGCCCAGTTGCTGGAGGAAGGGCGTACTATGCCGAGTTCAAGCATGTGTTGGAACTCACGGCGAGCGATAGCGAGGCGTTCTCCCGACAAACGGCGAGGGCGAGCAAACACCGGAGGTTCCAAAGTCACGGCGTGGTGAGTCATCGAGTACTTCACCGGTGACACCCTGGTATGCGGCTTTGTGAGGTTGGGAAAATCAGCCAGAACTTTCGAATACGGCGAAACAGGGATGAGTACACGAAGCCCCGTCGCCGAAGTGGTGGAGAGTACGCCGTTGACAAAGAAGTGCGTGCTGAGATCTATGGGTTGATGAGCTTGCATTTCGACTGCTAGGTTGAAGAAGCTGAGGAAGTCTGCGCCGAGAACAACTTGCGAGACGTCAGCGGTAATGAATATCCAAGTAAACGTACGGCGCAATCTCAAGTTAAGCGTAAGGGACCGTTGGCCGTACGTGCGAATGGGCGAGTTGTTGATCCCTTGAAGCGGGGAGGTCTGCTTGTTACGGCAGCGATCTGCCCAAGAGGCGGCTATGACGCTGACCTGTGCTCCCGTGTCGACCAGGAACCGATGCGTCAGTCATCTTGTCCGAAACATAAAATAAGCGGCACGCCCGTCCACCAGCCCCACTTGCCGCCGTCAGTGGCCGGTTGCAGCGTTTGTCGACCAGGAGCACGGGTGGGTGCACTTGCGAGCAGAGCTGCCGAAGGATACGGTGGTACCAGGATACAGTCAAGGGCAAGGTGTCGGGCCGCGCATCAGATGGTCGGGGCTCTGAAGAACTCGAAAGTGGCGGGGAGCAGCGGCGTGACCGGAAATTCCACGACAAACGACGAGGTAAGGGCGCGAGGGAATCGAGCCGCCTGGCAAGAGCATCAAGTCGACATTCGATGCTGGCAAGCTGGGAGTCTGCGGCAATATTTGGAGCCGGACTGGTCATAGAGCTGTCGTTGGGGAGCCGTGAGTAGTCCGCAACACGGTCAGCGAGTTCAACGAGCTTGTCTAATGAAACATCACCCGCAGCTGCGATCGAGGATGGGCACCATGTGTTGGGGAATACCTCCACGCAGAAGTGGGTCATGCTGAGTAGCGGAGTCTCCCAGAAGCTGGAGCATGCGACGGAGGAGCTGCGAAGGGCGGCTGTCATGAAGCTCTGTAGCGCTGAGGAGCTGCTGGAGTTTTCTGCGCTTGGACGCTGACTTGTGGTCGATGATAGCCGCCTTCAACGTGTCGAGCCGAGTCCGGCGAGCTGATGACGTCCACTAAGTCCTCAGCGACGTCAGGAGGCAAGGACGACACGAGGTGGAGAAACTTGGTCTCCTGGCTGGTGATAGATCGCAGCTGGAGATGCGCCTCAACCTGTAGGAGCCAGGCGCGGGAGATATTGGGTCAAAATGGCGACAGGCTGACTGGCTGGAACGCGATCACCGAAGCACCGAGAGGCTGAGCGTTCGGGGGCGTGTCGCCGCCGGTAGGCAGGGCGGAAGAGCCAGCGGAATCCATGTAGGAGGATGGGGATGCGTGTTCGAAGCCGGGTTGCCAAATAGGTCGGAGGTAAGGCGAGGAAGAACCAGCCCTGACAGCGTTGAGGTTCGAACTTTTTATTTGCGCTGCTCGCGCTGCGGCGGCCTCGCCCAACTTTTATTTCTTGTCCGGCGCCGCGTGCTATGGCCTGCGAGACGAGCGCGGCGCTAGGGTGCTACAAATGATTGTCTTTGACTTTCCTTTTTTGTTTTGCACCTATGCGTTGGTCCGGTGAATATGAATGCTACTAAAAAAGCATTCTTCACATTCTAGGCAAAGCTATCAAAGTTACAAAATATTGATTTTTCTACCACGTTCTTTCAGTAACACATATTATAAGGTCGATTTATGCAGTGCAAGGGGCGCTACAAATGCTTATGTCTTTTAGTTTCCATTTTGTTTTGTACTTTGGTCCGGTGAGTATGAATGCAACTAAAAAAGCCTAAATTCAAACTCTAGGCAAAACTATCAGTTACAAAATAGGGATTTTTCTACCACACTTCATTCAGTAGCACATATTATAAGGTTGATTTATACAGTGCTCTGCTCAGTCTGTAGGTAGTTGAAGACCCTCTTCTTGTCATCGAGATGTCTCGATGGGTGCGGATGCATGAAGTCGGTCCTCAGTTGGAAGGCTTCATCGCCCTCAGAAGCGTACGGCGCTATAGCTGCTGACCTAGGAAGCCTCCCGAGTTTGGGAATCTCGAGGCTTCCGCTGCTGAGGTCACGGCCAAAGTCACAGTTGTTGAACGTTTCACCATCACTGAGCCGACCTTCACCGCCTACATCTGGTACACTGTTGCCATGCTAAACGTGCACATAATATGCTTCTTTCGGTTAAACCGCTCCCTTATTTGCGCTGGAATTTGATGAAGAGATGGCACACGACAGTCTTGCTTTTTCACTATCATGTCTGTATCACGCACTTCCCTGATTTGATCAGAAATTAATTACAAATCCGCGTCGTCTGCAGCATTGGCGACCCATAACAAGCAGACTTTGCATAGTGCGCATTTAGCGTTGCAACAGTCTATAGATTCATTTAAATTTACATTGTTTAAGGATTGGAAAGCTAGGAGATCTTGAGCAGTACTTGCGCGCAAAGCTGCTTTAATAACTATATATTCAATGTAAGGAAAGAGTTAATTAGAGAGACATGGGAAAGCTCTTTGCCCTGCAGTGGGTGTAGTCAGGTTGATGATGATGATATTCAATGTAGGCAAGAAAGCAGGCACAGTGACATATTTTGGCTGTACATACTGATTGTCGGCAGGAAAGCATGCACAATTACTAGTAGAACCTTTGTCCGTAAAGTCCATGAAAAAAATGCGTTTAACATTGAAATCATTTGGGCAGCACCCCTTCGAGATAGTCTCCCTTTCTCTCTATACACAGCTTCCAACGCTTCTTGAGGTCTTGGAAACAGTTGGAAAACGCTTGTTTTGGCAGGGCTGTCAGCTCCTTTGTCGTGGCGTCTGACATGGCCTCCACGCTCCCCTTCCAGCGACCGTCAAGAGCTCTCTTCACACAAGGAAACAGGAACAAATCGCATGGGGAGAAGTCAGGCGACTATGGCGGATGGACAAGTACAGTAATGCTGTGCTTCGCGAGAAATTTTGTCACGCTGAGAGCAGTGTGCGGCCTTACGTTATCGTCGAGATGGCTCCATTGTCCAGATGCCCATAAGTCATGGCGACGGCGTCGCGGTGCATCACGCATGTGTTGGAGCACGCGGATATAAAACTCCTGATCCACCGTGTGCCCTTTTGGGACGAATTAGTGGTGCATCACACCTCTGGCATCGGAACAAACTATCAGCATCGTCTTCGTTTTGGTCGTCTGTCGCCGCATTTTTCTCGACGCCGGAGAGCTTGTGTACCGCCATTCGGCACTCTTCCTCTTTTTTGAGGATCGTATTGAAAACACCAGGCTTAGTCTTCAGCAATGATGCTGTCGAGGAATGCAGCATCCTTCTCTGCCTCGGAGAGCAAATCAGCGCTCACTGATGCCCGCGTGTCCTTCTGGTCCAGTGTGAGGGAATGCGGCACAAGTCTGGCATTCAGCTTTCGTTTCCCCAAGTTCTCACGTAATATTTGGTGACATGTTGTCTTACTAATGTTGAGCGCATCTGATAGCATGCGGACTGTAATGGTGCGGTCTTCCTGTACGATTTCCCTTATACGAGCCACATTATTTTCATACCGTGAGGCTGAAGGACACCCCTGCCTTGTGTCGTCTTCCACCGACGTTCTTCCTGAAACAAACCTCTTGTGCCACTCGAAAACGCTCGCCCCCGATAATGTCTCGTTGCCGTAAGCGTCACGAAGGGGCTCATACGTCGTTGTGGCTGTCTTGCCAAGCTTCACACAGAATTTTATGTTTACACGCTGTTCGAGGTGGACGTCCATCTCTCCTCATTCATTCACAGTAGCATGCGCAGGTGAATGCGCAGATGGCACCAAGCTGGCAAAATGGCATAGCTGTCCCGGCCAAATTGCGCCGTTTATAGAGAAGTAGAATATAGTGCGCTCGCGAAAGAAGAACGCCATGATGCCGCGCATACAGCAACGGTCAGCACGACGCGCTCTTCCGCTGCAGTGGCAGACGCTAAGCAATGCCATGCTTTAAACCATCTAATAAAATCCGACGCCAGCTATAGTGCGCAACGTATCGCTGTATAACGTAGCATGCTGCTAAACCGGCAGTCGTGACCATTTATTGAGCCTGTGTTAGGAACCCAAGGGGAGCATGAATCTAACGAGTGCCGTCTGCTAACTCGGGCTTTGCCTTACCGCAGACTGCGTTGGGTTCGCGTGTATGTTGTAGGTTAATGATCGCACCGCACTTTTCGGCAGTGGTTTAATGTCACATTAAGCATCAAAAGGCTCTACGTAGCAGCCAGGCGACCACGAAATTTAGAGCCAGGCGTGGCGATGCCGGCACCGCTCTTTCTCTATACAAGTGTCAAGCGGGCTAGGATTACGGAACAGTAACAGATACAGGATGTCCGCTTCAGTCACTGATGAAGAATTAAAAGTCCAAATGACAGCACGTGCGTGGAAGCAAGATTTTTTTCGTACAACCACACGATACACGGCCGGGCGGATATAGAGATTGCTGATCCTCGATCACTGGTGGCGCCTTTAGCGCCGCTTTTGTACCAAAACCAAACTTCGGCGAGAGTTTCATGACCATAGTGCTATTGAAGGACTCTGGTGTGGTTTAGGGTGACTTTCTAGGCGCAGTACTTAAAGCGCAGCCTGAAAATACTTATCTAGCCTGGTCTGGTCTATTGCATCTCATGCACAAACATAATGAATAGAGACCAGCAACGTTACCAAGCAGTAAGAAAGCAAACGAAACACTATGAAGTTTGTGATACTGCATATGGAGCGTAAAACACTTGCGGGGCATTATGACAGTATGCGATGGCTATAGGCAACATTGCTCCGAAGCTCAGGCTTCTTGGAACCATATTTACGTCATACTACAAAGCACGCACAAGCAACGCAACCTCGCGAGAAAGAGTACAGCGTTCGCAACTGCCAGTGCAATGACACAATAAACAGCGCGATTACCAGCAAGTGCTTAGTGGAGAGCGTCTATCGATAACTGTATAGCGATAGGCTGCAGTTGGGAGTAACAAGTTTTGCAGCGACAGCCATTGCCACGATACGCGCGGGCAGCAGTCTTGTGCGGTGCATTCTTCTAAGACGTCATCTGCTTCTCGATACAGCCAACTCATTGTTTGAAGCATACAGAAGCAGTGATCCACTCATGACTTGGCTCCGCACCCCCCGGCTCAGCTTCTCTCATCATTTTTTGTTTAAAGGCGCACTTACATTGAAAGGCGCACAATCTGTCGCATTTGCAAACAATGCGCCTGTTTTGAACCTTGCGAGCCAGAACGCGGTGACAACGCGTGGAAATGTCGCTGAATAATGTAAGGGGAGACAAAAATTAAAAACTTGTTTTTCAGAAAAGGAAATGGCGCAGTAATTGTCTCACATCCCGGTGGCCACCCAAACCGTGCCTTAAGGGAAGGTAAGAAGGTGGGAGTGAAAGAAGAGAGAATAATGTCCGTCCATTTGGGTAATTATGTCACATGCGTATATGTGCGCTAGCATGACGTCTATTCTTGGTTGGAGCTCCGACTTACTAAGTGGTACCAGGCTCTCACCTAATTACCACCCCAACTTCTTTCGTTGTGCGATACAGCGCGAACAGAGACAAGGACGAATAAAGACAAGACACCACAGCGCTGACTGGTTTTTTTATTGCAGGAAGGGGCGCTATTTATACGTAAAGTGGGCAGGAGAGCATGGTGACGCCACTGCTGAACTTGCTACGCGGGATGAGATAACAAAGGCGAGAAGGAAAGTCTGCACCGGCGCACAAAGGAAACTGCTGGGAACAGAACAACAAGGCAGTACAGGGCGATGGATGAAACAAGAGAACGATAAGATAAAGCACCAGCATTTTGCAACAAGAATAACAAAACCAAAAGGGGCATTAAAACTCGGTACATGGCGAAGGAAGAAACATGGTAACGATAAGACAAAGCATAGTGCGAGGGAGAATTAAAAATGCAGGGCCAAAAGGGCGAATAAGAGGCTGCTCATAACATGGCGGCAAACAAGCCTCAAAACTACTACGAGCCAAAAGGTTCTAAAATCGCTAAAAGTCAAAACAGAACGGACTAATTACTCAGATGACATCTGGCTCAAATAATCTAGTTCTCGTTTCGTCAGGGCGATCGAGGGAGAGCTTACACAATCTTCTCCTAGCTTCAAGATATGCACTGCCTCCATAATTTCGCGGGTGGTTTGGTGGGCATTTTTATCTCGAACAGCGCATTCGTGAAACAACGGCTTACAAGACCGAGACGTACACTTCAAGCAGTGCACCCCCAGGCGCCTCTTTGCGGTGTTGCTAACATCATTAGAGTGCTCCATGAGTCTCTCATTGAGGCACCGACCGGTTTGACCTATGTAGGGCTTGCCACAGCTCAAGGGAATTTTGTAAACGACGCCAACTGTGCAGGAGACAAGCGGTGAACGATGTTTAACTGGGCAAACTGGCTTACGCACTGCAGGGGCATTTACTCTGTGGGAAAGCTTAGAAAGCTTGTCGGGAGCCGAAAACACTACTCGGACGTCAGCCCGCTTACCTATTCTCTTCAACCGGTGAGAAACATTGTGCAAGTATGGTACCACAATAACCTTGTGTTTGTCTGGAGCAGCACCGTCGCGTTTTCCTCCCTTGAGCTCCTTCAAGAGGCCTTCTGATACCGAAATGAGAAGTGTCTTAGGATAGCCTGCTCGAGCCAACCGAGAGGACTGTTCATTAGTGCTTTCACCCATAGAGTGCAGACAAGATTTCTTTAAAGCATTAGTGAAACACAGGTTCGCGATCTCGCGCTTAACAATCCTAGAATGGGCAGAGCTATAAGGAAGCAAGGACTTGCCCCCTCTCGGCTCATACCGCCAGCATAAGTGGCTTTCTGCTAGAGATAGTCTTAAATCAAGGAAGCGTAGTGACCCGCTCTCAGGTATCTCATGTGTCAGCATGAGATGTGAGAGGCACTGCTCAAAGGAGGCAAGAACATGAGAAACTGTACTTGGAAAGGAGCATTCATTATCAGCAAGTACGACTAAGTAATCATCTACAAATCTGAAAACCTTTGTGACAACTGCAGGGAGTCGTTCAGTGAGCAGTCGGTCATGATGGGCAAGGTAGATGTCACTGAGGATGGGAGCAATGCGCGAGCCGATGCACACACACCGCTTTTTTGAATGAAAGAGTTCTCGCCCCACTTAACATAAGTGGAATTGTGATAAACAGTCAACAATTCTAAGAAGCCACCCATCGACACGCCGGAGGAATTCTGAAACGCGATGGAGCCAAACGCATCAATGCAGCTTTCAACACAAAACAGAAGCTTGTCATGTGGCAAAGAGTAGTAGAGATCTTTAATGTCAACCGAGAATGGCATGAGAACACTGCAGTTAGATTTCAGGAAGTCAAGAACTTGACTCGAATCCTACAAAAGGAAGGGATCATCTAGTGTCAGAACCTTGAGTCTAGTTTGAAGGAATAGCCCCAAAGCTTTCTGCCACGTGCCTGTCTCAGTGACAATTACCCTCAGCGGGCAGTCGACTTTATGCGTCTTCGCGGTGAAGAATATGTCCGGACTGATCTTATCAGCTGCATTTATGCTTGTTAACAAGTTTGTCTAGATTTAAGCGAGTGCAGACTTGCTGAGCTTTTGATTTGATCCTGGACAGAGAAATCCTGTCACGCCGTACGAAGACTGATCCCAGGGCATCAGCAGCTTTTTTCCCAAACAGGTCTTTGGGCAAGACAAGAAAGCCATCCCCTTTGTCAGCTGCTAATAACGAAAGATCATGGCTTCTTACGTACGAAGCGACATGCTTGAAGGGCCCAGTTTTGTCCTTCAACTTGTAACGTGACAACACCTCAGCTCCTTCAGACAAGCAGCTAGCGAAATCGGAGTCCTGAGCACGATGAGCCACTTGCCTGACCATTCGCGATTTCTTGGGTTCCACGCCGAATTTCGGGCCCAGGCTGAGAACGCGAGCCACTTTGTCCGGGAGCACCACATCTCCGAGCGTGTGCACTCGGTTACTGTGGCTGGAGCGCTGTTTCGACACAATGGCGTGTAGGCAGCAGAGCTCATGTTACCATAAGGCTTCAACAGTTCTGTCAGCAAGCGCGAAAAGCTGACGCCACTTCATCCTGGCCACTTCATCAGTCTTCGTACGGCGTGACAGGGTTCCTCTGTCCAGGATGAAATCAAAAGCTAAGCAAGTCTGCAATCGCTTAAATCTAGACAAATTTGTTACAAGCAAAAATGCAGCTGATAAGATCAGTCTGGACATATTCTTCACCGCGAAGACGCATAAAATCGACTGCCCGCTGAGGATAATTGCTACTGAGACAGGCACGTGGCAGAAAGCTTTGGGGCTATTCCTTCAAACTAGACTAAAGGTTCTGACACTTGATGATCCCTTCCTTTTGAAGGATTCGAGTCAAGTTCTTGACTTCCTGAAATCTAACTGCAGTGTTCTCATGCCATTCTCGGTTGACATTAAAGATCTCTACTGCTCTTTGCCACATGACAAGCTTCTGTTTTGTGTTGAAAGCTGCATTGATGCGTTTGGCTTCATCGCGTTTCAGAATTCCTCCGGTGTGTCGGTGGGTGGCTTGTTAGAATTGTTGACTGTTTATCTTAATTCCACTTATGTTAAGTGGGGCGAGAACTCTTTCATTCAGAAAGCGGTGTGTGTGTGCATCGGCTCGCGCATTGCTCCCATCCTCAGTGACATCTACCTTGCCCATCATGACCGACTGCTCGCTGAACGACTCCCTGCAGTTGTCACAAAGGTTTTCAGATTTGTAGATGATTACTTAGTCGTACTTGCTGAAAATGAATGCTTTTTTCCAAGCACAGTTTCTCATGTTCTTTCCTCCTTTGAGCAGTGCCTCTCACCTCGCATACCTGACGCTCTCAGGTATCTCATGCTGACGCATGAGATACCTGAGGGCGGGTCACTACGCTTCCTTGATTTAAGGCTATCTCTAGCAGAAAGCCACTTATGCTGGCGGTATGAGCCGAGAGGGGCAAGTCCTTGCTTCCTTATAGTTCTGCCCATTCTAGGATTGTTAAGCGCGAGATCGCGAACCTGTGTTTCACTAATGCTTTAAAGAAATCTTGTCTGCACTCTATGGGTGAAAGCACTAATGAACAGTCCTCTCGGTTGGCTCGAGCAGGCTAGCCTAAGACACTTCTCATTTCGGTAGCAGAAGGCCTCTTGAAGAAGCTCAAGGGAGGAAAACGCGACGGTGCTGCTCCAGACAAACACAACAAGGTTATTGTGGCACCATACTTGCACAATGTTTCTCACCGGTGGAAGAGAATAGGTAAGCGGACTGACGTCCGAGTAGTGTTTTCGGCTCCTGACAAGCTCTCTAAGCTTTGCCACAGAGTAAATGCCCCTGCAGTGTGTAAGCCAGTTTGCCCAGTTAAACATCGTTCACCGCTTGTCTCCTGCAAAGTTGGCGTCGTTTACAAAATTCCCTTGAGCTGTGGCAAGCCCTACATAGGTCAAACCGGTCGGTGCCTCAATGAGAGACTCATGGAGCACTCTAATGATGTTAGCAACACTGCAAAGAGGCGCCTGGGGGTGCACTGCTTGAAGTGTACGTCTCGCTCTTGTAAGCCGTTGTTTCACGAATGCGCTGTTCGAGATAAAAATGCCCGCCAAACCACCCGCGAAATTATGGAGGCAGTGCACATCTTGAAGCTAGGAGAAGACTTTGTAAGCTCTCCCTCGATCGCCCTGACGAAACGAGAACTAGATTATTTGAGCCAGATGTCATCTGGGTAATTAGTCCGTTCTGTTTTGACTTTTAGCGATTTTAGAACCTTTTGGCTCGTAGTAGTTTTGAGGCTTGTTTGCCGCCATGTTATGAGCAGCCTCTTATTCGCCCTTTTGGCCCTGCATTTTTAATTCTCCCTCGCACTGTTTTAGATGTTTTAATTCCACTTTTGGCCGTGTTATTCATTCTGCAAAATGCCTATGCTTTGTCTTATCGTTCCCATGTTTCTTCCTTCGCCATGTACTGAGTTTTAATGCCCCTTTTGGCTTTGTTATTCTTGTTGCAAAATGCTGGTGCTTTGTCTTATCGTTCTCATGTTTCTTCCATCGCCCTGTACTGCCTTGTTGTTCTGCTCCCAGCAGTTTCCTTTGTGCGCCGGTGCAGACTTTTCTTCTCGTCTTTGTTATCTTATCCCGCGTAGCAAGTTCAGCAGTGGCGTCACCATGCTCTCCCGCCCACTTTACGTATCAATAGCGCCCCTTTCTGCAATAAAAAACCAGTTGAAGTCAGCACTGTGGTGTCTTGTCTTTCTTCGTCCTTGTCTCTGTTCGCGCTGTATCGCATAGTGAATTACCAACTAGCCCGATCTGCCGCTCTTGCAAACTTCTTTTGTGCAGCCACTGTACAAGCATAATTAGAATGTAGCTCTCCTAAACGCTGCTGCTCATTCGGCTTAGCTCGGTTTGCTCAAGGGCGGCGTTGCCTAATTAGCGCCCCAGGTTCTCGCCAGGTTACTACCGCCTACGCATTGGCTAGTGAGCCACACGGTGCGCAGGTGAGCAGTGGCGCAGTGGCGCAAGGCAGGTGCTGTGGCTGGTGTTGACATCGGTGGCACTTGGGTTGCTTGAGTTAGGTGGCGACCCAGGTTTCTCTTCCCGAGTAGCCTTTCACGAACAAATAGGCTGTCGCCTGACACGGTGCACAGGTGAGGAGCCTTCCTCAAAACTGGCTTCATACAAACAGACAAACACAGCACCCATATGCGGGGAATGGCCACTATAAGCGCTAGTGTACTAAACTAGGTGCCGTGGTAGATGGTATTTAACGTGCACTGAGATCGCAGAGCACACGGGCGGCTTTTTTGCGCTTCGCCTCTAAATTCGGCCTCCGCGGCCGGGGTCTCACTTGGGAACCCCGGCTCAGTAGCCAGGTGCCCTAACCACTGAGCCACACCGGCGGGTAGACAAAATTGAAGAAGGGCAACACACTCCAGCGTCCAAACTGAACACTACGGAAACTTAGTTTTTTTTTTCGAACATACACGATTCACGCTTTCGAGGAAACACGCGGAGAGGTCGCAAGAACGCGCTCCTGGGGAGTTTTGAAAGTTTCCGAGTAGCCAGCTACGCAGAAGTGCGTTCCTTTACGTCTCTGAAGGCTTACGTGAAAACAAGTTCGCAACTAATCAACAATCCATAGGATGTAGCTATGCAAACACAAGTTCATCGCAAAAGCGCACAGAAACGGACGGGGAAAGCGAGCGACGCAGCCCACCCACGCTTCGAGGGCTTGCCGACAGGCGGCGCCGACTTCGTCATGCGCACTGCGTATACGACCGAGCTCCTCTTGGGTGGTGCGTTCGCATTCCGCAGTTACGGCGCCGCCAAGTAGGGTCAGCTTAACCCACCTAGTTTAAGGAAGTTGCATCCTGGACCGGGCGTCGAAACCGGCACCATTTGCTGTCCACAGCAGTCGCCGTATGAATTAAAGCCTAACTGGACGGAGTCCAAACCGATCCAGATCTTGTAGTTCGATTGGTGAAAGTCTGAAACATCCTGCGCCGCCGTGGTGGCTCTGTGGTCATGACGGTCGCCTGCTGACCCGAAAGACGCGGGAGCGATAGAGGCGAAATTCTTGAAGCCCGTGTACTGTATGATGTGACCACACGTTTAGAACCCCAGGTGGTCAAAATTTTCGAATACCTTCTCTAGGGCGTCTCTCATAGCCTGAGTCACTTTGGGATGTTAAACCCCCATAAAGAAAACCAACTCCAAACTTCCTTCGTAGGCTGCGGCGTATGAGTGGACGCTGAAATTACACGTTTATTTCAGCAGGGAAAGCTAGCAGAAAAGTTGCCGTTCGAAAAATGATAATACCAGGCTATCTGGGCTGCCTCCGAGCTATATAGGTCATGGCGCGGAAGGCAGTTTATAAGTACTGTTCCTATACATATGCTCCAGCAGGGAGCATAGTTGCACGACTGCTCCCCCCCCCCCCCCGCCGCTCATAACACTACACGCGAAGTTGCGATCACATGATCCCGCAGACATCAAACGCTCCAATTTATGTTGGCTCCTACCTCATATATGAGCCAGAGGGGGCCCTCAGCTTAAGCAGAGTCTGCTTTCTTACCCAACTGAGGTGGTTCTCTATAGCCACCACCAGGAGGAGGAGGGGGCCAGCCCCTTCAATCTTAAGCAGAGTCTACTTTCTTACTCAAATGAAGTGGTTTTGTACAGCCACCATCAGGAAGAGGAGGGGGCCAGCCCCTCCCATCTTGACAGCAGTCTGCTTTCTTATCAGATAGAGGGGGTATTGCATAGCCACCACCTGGAGGAGGAGGGGGCCAAGGTTGAGCATAGTCCCCTTTCTCACCCCACTGAGACGTTATTGTATACCCATCGCCAGGAGGATGAGCGGGCCAGTAGCTCCCATCTTCAGGGCAGTCTGCTGTCTTATTGTACAAACGGGGTCTTGTATAGCATCTGCCTGGAGGAGGAGGGGGCCATGTCCCTCCCATCTTGAATGCAGTCTGATTTCTCATCCAACTGAGGCCCTATTGTACCACCATCCCTGGGAGGATGAGGGGCCTGCCCCTCCCATCTTGAGCACAGTCTGCTTTTACACGTGACTGAGGGGTATTAAGGACAGTTGCCGGGCCAGTTGGTACATGATCTCGCCGAAAAACAGCGCGCTTACATGGGACACGAGAAAGGAGACACGCACACACACAGCGGTGACTTACAACTGCAGGTTTTATTGCATTGCTCAAAATAATTACTAGAAAGGAAAAAACAAAAACAGTGGAAGGCGAGGAAGAATTCCTTTGGTCGCATCATGTCGTCATAGTTATTCAAGATATTGAATCTCTTTTCTTGTCAATGCTATCGATGGTGTGCTAACGCATGACGCGGCTTTCCTATCAATGATGAAAGCTTCATACAGCTCGCGCTTGTGCTGGTGATTATATCGCCTCAAAATCTGGCTTCGTCCAAAGTTAGGTGTGCAGTGACAGCCAGACACGTGTTTTGCCAGCGTGCTGCCGTATCCCGTGCGGATGTTAGTGGCGTGCTCTCGTAAACGGTCGTTTATGCAACGTCCACTTTGACCCACATACGATGCACCGCATGACAGCGGGATCTCGTAAATTAGCTCCGTGTCACAGGTGGTGAACATTTGTTCATGCTTTTCACTGCACCGCGCTGGTTTTGGGGCATCTTCGTTCACCAATCTGCAAAGCAAATTGAGATTTCTGGTGTAGTTAGAATCAAATCCACTCCAGCGCGCCCTACTATCTTCTTCAACGAGTGGCTGATCCCGTGTAGATACGGCATAACAGCCCTCTTCTCTTTTTCTTTGGGTGGCCAGATTGGCGGAGATCTTTCAGGAGCTTGAATCCGATCCCTGAAATGAGGGCATCCGGGAAGCCCTCTTCGCGTAGACGTTTCAGCTGGGACTCTGTGCTAGCTTGCTGACGGTGATGGCACGATCTTTTGAGGGCATTCTTCAAGGCACCTAAGGCTATTGCTCGTTTGACGAGCTTCGTATGCGAGGAAGAGTATGGCAAAAGGCTTTTCTTTGACCTCGGAGCATAGCACTAGCACAGATGGTCCTCACATGGAAACAACCGCAGGTCAAGGAACTGAAGTTGGCCTTCATCAGGCAATTCTTTTGTGAATTCAAATTCTCCTAAGTTTTCAGAAAATACCTTGAAAAGGGCCTCCACGTCTGCCTGGGTCCTGAATCACCAGCACAAGCGCGAGCTGTATGAAGCTTTCATCATTGATAGGAAAGCCGCGTCATGCGTTAGCACACCATCGGTAGCATTGACAAGAGATTCAATATCTTGAATAACTATGACGACATGATGCGACAGAAGGAATTCTTCCTCGCCTTCCACTGTTTTTTGTTTTTTCCTTTCTAGTATTTATTGTGAGCAATGCAATAAAACCTGCAGTTAAAAGTCAGCGCTGTGTGTGTGCGTGCCTCCTTTCTGGTGTCCCGTGTAAGCGCGCTGTTTTTCGGTGAGGGGGTATTGTAGAGCCACCACCTGGAGGAGGTCGGAGCCAGCTGCTCCCATCTTGAGCCCTGTCCCCTTTGTTATCCCACCGATGGGGTATTGTATAGCCACCACTCGGAGAAGGAGGGGGCCAGCCCCTCCCATCCTGAGCAGAGTCTGCTTTCTTATCATAGTGAGCGGTACCCATAGCCTTAACATGGAGAACCAGGGCGCCAGCAGCTTCCATCTTGTGCACAGTCCACTTTCTTATCCAAGGAGAGAGAGAGAGAGAGAATTGTATAGACACCACCCAGAGAAGGAGGGGGCCAGCCCCCCCCCCCCCCATCTTGGGCAGTCTGCTTTCTTATGCAGCTCAGGGGGTATTGTATAGCCATCATGGTGTGAAAGAGGGGGCCAGCCCCTCCCATCTTGAACAGTCTGCTTTGTTATCAGAGTGAGGGAGTATTGTGTAGCCTCCATGAAGGGAGGAGGAGCCATACTCTGGGATATTGAATGCACTGGATTTTCTTATCCCACTGACCTGGTATGGATAGCCACCACCTCGAGGAGGAGAGGGCCAGCCGCTCTCATCTTGAGTGCAGTCTGCGTTAACCCAGTGAGGGGTATTGTATTGTAAAGCGTCCACTGAGAGAGAAAGAGAGGTCCCTCGAACCCGCTGTCTGGTGAGGCTCTTGGAAAACGAGAAGCGGTTTTCCCGGAGAGCTTGCCACACAATGGCGTACCTTTTCGCAACTCTGCTACCTGCTGCAGCATATACAAGAACACTAACTTGCATTAGGAATGGTGACTACAGGATTGAGGCATTACAAGTGACTGTAGTACTGGCCTGTCCAGGGCCACCAACTCTGCTTGGGTATTGTTTGCGCAGTGGGCCCCCCCTTCGTCTTGGCGCATCCTCCTGGGTCTGCTGCGGGATCCCTACGTGCTCTTGGCTTCAGGTAGCAGGGCGACGCCTGCCATGCACGTACATCCGGTGAGGTCAATTTCTCTATGCAGGCGTCGTAGCTCTCAGTGCTGCAACCGTGGCTGTCCTCGAAGCTTGCCTGCCTGTCTGGCTCATGGAAGCTTTGCAGCCTGCCAGCTGGCAGCTCGGTAAGTTCTTCTGGGGCAGGAGCAGTAGCTTGCAGTAGCTCGCCGCAGTAGCTCCCCGCGCTTCTCCTTTGCAGTCGCTCGCAGAGCTCAGCCTTGGTGGAACTGCTCTCGCAAAAACATCACATACAACAATGGCATATAGGCTTGGTTTTCTGCATATGAGTTTTCCTCATAACTTCTTAATGGTGCGTCCAAAAAATAAGTCAACCCAGTTTGCTTGACTCGCAGAAAAAGAACTGGTATTACAACTTTGAAAATAAAAAAAAATATGGTGTTAGGTATTTTGTTGGACTTCAAGAATGTATTCGACTTTATCAACCACCGCATCCTCCTTCAAAAGACGTAATACTCTGTCTTTAGTGGTAAAGTTCTTTCTTTAAAATCTCCTTATTTAGAACATCGGACAGAATTTGTCGACATTCATGGCATTGCTCAGTCGTAAAATCGATAAATTCAAGTGCTCTTCAAGTCCTCAGTTTAGAGAATTCCTGTTTTTTAATTTATCTTAATAATATCATAAATACTGATGTTTTTGTGTGTTTTTGAGTGTGTTTTTTTTCTGGACTAACGAGCATCAATTTAGCCGATAGAGCAACAAGACATTGTCATTAATATGTAATTGGGCGACTGCGAATGATCTAAAAAGTAACGTTTAAAAGACAAAAGTCGTGATATTTCACCCATGTCAGAAAGTGGGTTGGAGTTTATTTAAACAAACTAGTTTTCACATTAGAGAAAAAACTAAAAGGCACTAACCAGTGCCGAACAGGGCCCCCTGACCCCACAACAATGTTGATAGCGATGCTTGGAAAACCAAATGGTTGGAGGGAACCGAAATCAACAGAGGAACAAAAACAGAAAAAAACACATCAAAAAATAGAACGATTATGATAAATTACTTGGATATATTACAAAACACTCGTAAGAATAACGGTATTGATTAAGATCGTCTTTTGACCTGCTTTTATGCATTACTGTTACCTGTGCAATATAAAGCTAACCTGGAAAGAGGCCGCTGCGTTATTCAGCTAATATTAAGCTAATCTGTTACGTTCACACAAACGCGTACCTCCTAACTGATAAAGTACTTTGCCATTCCACAGCCGAGTTGTTTAGAAAATTTATTTCAGTAACGGGCTTTGTCCTAAATAGATAGTCCTAAAAACATCCCAAATATATAGTCAAGACGGGCCTAGTGCCTGCTGAGTGAGTAACAATATTATCTTCGTACAGTGATTATACTCCTACAGACTGATCCGGTATTATAAGTAAGAAATAATTAATGATAGTAATTATTCAAGTAAACTATTCAGGCTTGCAACAAGCTATCCTGTGTATTGCACACGCAATACAGAAAAAGTGAATGTTGATGTATGACGCACTAATTACGGGAAACAAATGCTGAAATTTTGTTTGGCATCCACCATAAACGATATGTCCGGTGAAGATAACACATATGTTACAGCAAGGCGTTCAGCGATTTGCGCAGTATGTTGCTGTAACCTAAAAGAAATAAAAAGGCCAATATAGTTCGCTCTCTGTCTACTTGCAGTTATATATACAATTTAAAGTGTTTTGTTTTTCTTATAGCTTTGTTTTAATAATGTCAAGCATTCATTGTACACCATATCTTTCTTGTTCCCCAATCTGAAACTGTCCTTGTTTTTTTATTACGCTTTTGTCATCATGTACGCCTTTCATTGTGAGCAGCTGCGTTCTGTACCATTCCGCGCTTTCCACTGCATGGCCTGTAGGAGGGCACGGACCTCGTCAAGCATTTCTAAGGCTTTTTGTCCGCGCCTCTGAGCGTCTGAAGATGTTTGAATAAATTAATTTGATAAGTGTCTTCATAAGGTTCAAATCAAGCAGCGAGAATCGCTGTCTCGCAGGGAGCTTCTTGCTTCCAGCATGCTCCTTTGAAAAGGCTCGTCGTCGCTGCAGCGTGCTTTGGTAGTGCGGCTGCATGGATTTGCAGCCCGAGGAGCAGGCCCTGCCGCCTCGCCATAGTTAGTAATGCGAGAGCATTACAAGCCTTATAGGGCAAAAAAGCACTCTCGGTCACATATTTCTGAGGGCTGGAAGTGATTTATTTATTGCATATAACCAGTCCTTTCGAGGACCAAGTTAGGAGTGTAGTCAATTCGAGCGTAGTGACGAAATACCAAGAGAAACTGATACAACTAAACCCGTAACAAAATATGCTTGCCAAGTGCTACACAAATGATCATAAAGCAGAGACGAGAGCTCATCACGAGACACCACAGATATTACATCAGCAGGTAGCTGATTCAAGTAGTGGGCGGTGAGTGGAAAGAAGGAATATTTGAAGCAATCTTTAGTACCATTGAAATTCCGTGACATGTCGAGTGTGTTTATTACAAGTTATGCGAGTTGTCCACTCCATGATGCAACTTTGCCTATCAGTCCTAACAGTTTCGTTCATTATGTTATAAAAAAATTGGCTGTGGTTTAGCTCTGGTTAAACCTGGTTGAATTGCGAAACCTTGCTTAGCTTTCGCCTCAGAATTTAACTGTTCCGAAGCAGTAGAGCAACTAGATTCAGATATAGACTCTTCGTGGGTAACTTCCATGGCGAGACTGATCAACCAACGCGTAGCGCACCGCTATATATCCCAGTGAAACCGCCACGGAGCGAGCGCAAGGGGAGGAGGTCGTCATATCAACGGAGAGACCACCTGTTAGGCGCTGAGCCGGATCGGAGGCCACGGCACACGCGACGAGCGGCTCCTTTCTAGCTACGACGGGGAGCAAGCTTATAATTTAACTGTTCCGAAGCAGTAGAGCAACTAGATTTAGATATAGGCTCTTCGTCGGTAACTTCCATGGCGAGACTGATTTACCAACGCGTAGCGCACCGCTATATATCCCAGTGAAGCCGCCACGGAGTGAGCGCAAGGGGAGGAGGTCGTCATATCAACGGAGAGACCACCTGTTAGGCGCTGAGCCGGATCGGAGGCCACGGCACACGCGACGAGCGGCTCCTTTCTAGCTACGACGGGGAGCAAGCTTATAATTTAACTGTTCCGAAGCAGTAGAGCAACTAGATTTAGATATAGGCTCTTCGTCGGTAACTTCCATGGCGAGACTGATTTACCAACGCGTAGCGCACCGCTATATATCCCAGTGAAACCGCCACGGAGCGAGCGCAAGGGGAGGAGGTCGTCATATCAACGGAGAGACCACCTGTTAGGCGCTGAGCCGGATCGGAGGCCACGGCACACGCGACGAGCGGCTCCTTTCTAGCTACGACGGGGAGCAAGCTTATAATTTAACTGTTCCGAAGCAGTAGAGCAACTAGATTTAGATATAGGCTCTTCGTCGGTAACTTCCATGGCGAGACTGATTTACCAACGCGTAGCGCACAGCTATATATCCCAGTGAAGCCGCCACGGAGTGAGCGCAAGGGGAGGAGGTCGTCATATCAACGTAGAGACCACCTGTTAGGCGCTGAGCCGGATCGGAGGCCACGGCACACGCGACGAGCGGCTCCTTTCTAGCTACGGCGGGGAGGGAGCTTAGAATTTAACTGTTCCGAAGCAGTGGAACAACTAGATTCAGATATAGACTCTTCGTCGGTAACTTCAATGGCGAGACTGATTTACCAACGCGTAGCGCACCGCTATATACCCCAATGAAGCCGCCACGGGGCGAGCGCAAAGCGACGAGGTCGTCATATCAACGGAGAGACCACCTGTTAGGCGCTGAGCCGGATCGGAGGCCACGGCACACGCGACGAGCGGCTCCTTTCTAGCTACGACGGGGAGCAAGCTTATAATTTAACTGTTCCGAAGCAGTAGAGCAACTAGATTTAGATATAGGCTCTTCGTCGGTAACTTCCAAGGCGAGACTGATCAACCAACGCGTAGCGCACCGCTATATATCCCAGTGAAGCCGCCACGGAGTGAGCGCAAGGGGAGGAGTTCGTCATATCAACGTAGAGACCACCTGTTAGGCGCTGAGCCGGATCGGAGGCCACGGCACACGCGACGAGCGGCTCCTTTCTAGCTACGGCGGGGAGGGAGCTTAGAATTTAACTGTTCCGAAGCAGTAGAGCAACTAGATTCAGATATAGACTCTTCGTCGGTAACTTCAATGGCGAGACTGATTTACCAACGCGTAGCGCACCGCTATATACCCCAATGAAGCCGCCACGGGGCGAGCGCAAAGCGACGAGGTCGTCATATCAACGGAGAGACCACCTGTTAGGCGCTGAGCCGGATCGGAGGCCACGGCACACGCGACGAGCGGCTCCTTTCTAGCTACGACGGGGAGCAAGCTTATAATTTAACTGTTCCGAAGCAGTAGAGCAACTAGATTTAGATATAGGCTCTTCGTCGGTAACTTCCATGGCGAGACTGATTTACCAACGCGTAGCGCACCGCTATATATCCCAGTGAAGCCGCCACGGAGTGAGCGCAAGGGGAGGAGGTCGTCATATCAACGTAGAGACCACCTGTTAGGCGCTGAGCCGGATCGGAGGCCACGGCACACGCGACGAGCGGCTCCTTTCTAGCTACGGCGGGGAGGGAGCTTAGAATTTAACTGTTCCGAAGCAGTAGAGCAACTAGATTCAGATATAGACTCTTCGTCGGTAACTTCAATGGCGAGACTGATTTACCGACGCGTAGCGCACCGCTATATACCCCAATGAAGCCGCCACGGGGCGAGCGCAAGGGGAGGAGGTCGTCATATCAACGTAGAGACCACCTGTTAGGCGCTGAGCCGGATCGGAGGCAACGGCACACGCGACGATCGGCTCCTTTCCAGCTACGGCGGGGAGCAAGCTTAGAATTTTCCGAAGCAGTAGAGCAACTAGATTTAGATATAGGCTCTTCGTCTGTAACTTCCATGGCGAGATTGATCAACCAACGCGTAGCGCACCGCTATATATCCAAGCGAAGCCGCCAAGGAGGGAGCGCAAGGCGAGGAGTTCGTCATATGAACGGAGAGACCACCTGTTGGGCGCGGAGCCGGATCGGAGGCCACGGCACACGCGACGAGCGGCTCCTTTCTAGCATAGTGGTGATTAAACAGCGCAAACACGCACAGACCAAGAGACGAGACACACAAACCAGCGCTGAACTTACAACTGATCTCTTACTTGGTATGTGTGTTTGCGCTGTTGAACCACCACTACGCATCAACACCAACTAGCCCAATCTGCAGTTCTTCCCTTCTAGCTGCTGCGGGGTGCAAGCTGACGGCATTCGTCGTCATACAAACGGAGACAGCTGACATCACACCACCTGCCAAGCGCAGCGGCCGCTCTGGGGGGAGCGCGGCATACGCGACGGGCTGTTAGACCTGCCGTTGAATTGCTTTCGCAATAAAAAACGCAGACTTTTATGCTTCCGTCGAAGAGCAAGGAGCGGTAAACTGGCTGTACTGTACAAAAAAGCGACTGAATTTTACCTCATGCAGCGGGGAATTATGAAACGTGACCGCGTCTTTGAACATGCTCCAACTCCTGAACTAACAGATCGCTTTTCGGGTCCCACACCTCGCATGCGTGCTCTAGGCTCGAGAGATGCAGCTCCAGTAACCGACTGTGGCGTGGATGTGGTCACGGTGACAACATTTTAACGAGTTCAATGCTTCACTAAACGTTCTGCCGGCACTACCTCAAGCATGCGCATTTGAACGACGCCATTTGACCAATACCAAACGCCTTCATCCGCTACGTCACCACACACCGGCTGTAAAAATTCAACTCCACAACGGCAATCGATCAGTGGACACGGCGGGAGACTTGGAGGCATTAAACTAAAGAACCACTTGTTCTTAATCCAAGCCGTGGTTTAGTGAGCTCGACAGATGCGGCTGTAGCTACCTAATGCGGCGTGGATGCGGTGACGGTGACAACTCTGAACGAGCACCAGTTCAATGCTTCGAGTAAATGTCCTGCCGGCACAACATAAGGCATGAGCATTTGGGTGATGCCATTTGGCCAACCCCAAACGCCTTCATCCACTAAGTCACCACTCACTGGCTCTAAAAGGCAATTTCACAACGGCAATCGATCAGTGGGCACGGTGGGAGACTGGGAGACATTCAACCAAAGAACCACTTCTTGTTCTTAATCCAGGCAGCGTTTTTCGTCAGCTCGAGAGTTGCGGCTTCAGCTACCGAATGCGGCGTGGATGCGGTGACGGTGACAACTTTGAATGAGCACCAGTTCAATGCTTCGAGTAAATGTCCTACCGGCACTACATAAGGCATGCGCATTTGGGCGATGCCATTTGGCTAACCCCAAACGCCTTCATCCACTACGTCACCACTCACTGGCTCTAAAAGGCAATTGCACAACGGCAATCGATCAGTGGGCACGGTGGGAGACTGGGAGGCATTCAACCAAACAACCACTTCTTGTTCTTAATCCAGGCAGTGTTTTTCGTTACAACTTTGAACGAGCACCAGTTCAGTGCTTCGAGTAAATGTCCTGCCGGCACTACATAAGGCATGCGCATTTGGGCGATGACATTTGGCCAACCCCAAACGCCTTCATCCACTACGTCACCACTCACTGTCTCTAAAAGGCAATTAATTGCACAACGGCAATCGATCAGTGGGCACGGTGGGAGACTGGGAGGCATTCAACCAAAGAACCACTTCTTGTTCTTAATCAAGGAAGTGTTTTTCGTTAGCTCGAGAGTTGCGGCTTCAGCTACCGAATGCGGCATGGATGCGGTGACGGTGACAACTTTGAACGGGCACCAGTTCAATGCTTCGAGTAAATGTCCTGCTGGCACTACATAAGGCATGCGCATTTAAGCGATGCCATTTGGCCAACCCCAAACGCCTTCATCCACTACGTCACCACTCACTGGCTCTAAAAGGCAATTGCACAACGGCAATCGATCAGTGGGCACGGTGGGAGACTGGGAGGCATTCAACCGAAGAACCACTTCTTGTTCTTAATCAAGGCAGTGTTTTTCGTCAGCTCGAGATGTGCGGCTTCAGCTCCCGAATGCGGCGTGGATGCGGTGACGGTGACAACTTTGAACGAGCACCAGTTCAATGCTTCGAGTAAATGTCCTGCCGGCACTACATAAGGCATGCGTATTTGGGCGATGCCATTTGGCCAACCCCAAACGCCTTCATCCATTACGTCACCACTCACTGGCTCTAAAAGGCAATTGCACAACGGCAATCGATCAATGGGTACGGTGGGAGGCTGGGAGGCATTCAACCAAAGAACCACTTCTTGTTCTTAATCCAGGCAGTGTTTTTCGTTAGCTCGAGAGTTGCGGCTTCAGCTACCGAATGTGGCGTGGATGCGGTGACGGTGACAACTTTGAACGAGCACCAGTTCAATGCTTCGAGTAAATGCCCTGCCGGCACCACATAAGGCATGCGCATTTGGGCGATGCAATTTGACCAGCCCCAAACGCCTTCATCCACTACGTCACCACTCACTGGCTCTAAAAGGCAATTGCACAACGGCAATCGATCAGTGGGCACGGTGGGAGCCTGGGAGGCATTCAACCAAAGAACCACTTCTTGTTCTTAATCCAGGCAGTGTTTTTCGTCCGCTGGAGAGTTGCGGCTTCAGCTACCGAATGCGGCGTGGATGCAGCGACGGTGACAACTTTGAACGAGCACCAGTTCAATGCTTCGAGTAAATGTCCTGCCGGCACTACATAAGGCATGCGCATTTGGGCGACGCAATTTGACTAACACCAAACGCCTTCATCCGCTATGTCACCACTCACCGGCTGTAAAATTTCAAATTCACAACAGCAATCGATGAGCGGGCACGGCGAGAGACTTGGAGGCATTCAACTAAAACACCACTTGTTCTTAATCCAAGCCATGTTTTTTGTGAGCTCGAAAGGTGCGGCTTCAGCTACCGAATGCGACGTGGATGCGGTGACGGTGACAACTTTGAACGAGCACTAGTTCAATGCTTCGACTAAACGTTCTGCCGGCACTACCTCAGGCATGCAAATTTGGACGACGCCATTTGACACACACCAAACGCTTCATCTGCTACGTCACCACTCACCGGCTTTAAAAATTCAACTGCACAACGGCAATCGATGAGTGGGCACGGCGAGAGACTTGGAGGCACCCCACTATTTAAGAGGAGCATAAAAGTCACCAACCTGTACCGGCGGAAAGAAGGATGCGTGCTCGTGGCCGCGACCGCTGCTGCCAACTGATGCGAAAATGCTTCTTGCAGGGCTTTTAAACCAAGGGGCTTGGGATCCCGCGCAGGCGCGCTGCGGTAGGCGGTAGACACAGCCACGGCCAGGATGCTTTTTCTTGGGGCGATAAGCGGCGCAGCCGGGGTAGATGAAGTCTTCTTGCTGGCAGTTCCTTGCGGCTGTGATCTGTACAGGCGGAAAGAAACGATTCAGGATGCGTGCTCGTGGCCGCAACCGCTGCTGCCAACTGATTCGAACGTGCTTCTTGCAGGGCTTTTGAACCAAGGGGCTTGGGATCCCGCGCAGGCGCGCTGCGGTAGGCGGTAGACACAGCCACGGCCAGGATGCTTTTTCTTGGGGCGACATGCGGCGCAGCCGGGGTAGATGAAGTCTTCTTGCTGGCAGTTCCTTGCGGCTGTGATCTGTACAGGCGGAAAGAAACGATTCAGGATGCGTGCTCGTGGCCGCAACCGCTGCTGCCAACTGATGCGAAGGTGCTTCTTGCAGGGCTTTTAAACCAAGGTGTTTGGGATCCCGCGCAGGCGCGCTGCGGTAGGCGGTAGACAAAGTGACGGCCAGGATGCTTTTTTCTTGGGGCGATAAGCGGCGGAGCCGGGGTATATGAAGTCTTCTTGCTGGCAGTTCCTTGCGGCAGTGATCTGTACAGGCGGAAAGAAACGATTCAGGATGCGTGCTCGTGGCCGCAACCGCTGCTGCCAACTGATGCGAAGGTGCTTCTTGCAGGGCTTTTAAACCAAGGGGCTTGGGATCCCGCGCAGGCGCGCTGCGGTAGGCGGTAAACACAGCCATGGCCAGGATGCTTTTTCTTGGGGCGATAAGCGGCGCAGCCGGGGTAGATGAAGTCTTCTTGCTTGCAGTTACTTGCGGCTGTGATCTGTACAGGCGGAAAGAAACGACTCAGGATGCGTGCTCGTGGCCGCAACCGCTGCTGCCAACTGATGCGAAGATGCTTCTTGCAGGGCTTTTAAACCAAGGGGCTTGGGATCCCGCGCAGGCGCGCTGCGGTAGGCGGTAGACACAGCCACGGCCAGGATGCTTTTTCTTGGGGCGATAAGCGGCGCAGCCGGGGTAGATGAAGTCTTCTTGCTGGCAGTTCCTTGCGGCTGTGATCTGTACAGGCGGAAAGAAACGATTCAGGATGCGTGCTCGTGGCCGCAACCGCTGCTGCCAACTGATGCGAAGGTGCTTCTTGCAGGGCTTTTGAACCAAGGGGCTTGGGATCCCGCGCAGGCGCGCTGCGGTAGGCGGTAGACACAGCCACGGCCAGGATGCTTTTTCTTGGGGCGACGTGCGGCGCAGCCGGGGTAGATGAAGTCTTCTTGCTGGCAGTTCCTTGCGGCTGTGACCTGTACAGGCGGAAAGAAACGATTCAGGATGCGTGCTCGTGGCCGCAACCGCTGCTGCCAACTGATGCGAAGGTGCTTCTTGCAGGGCTTTTAAGCCAAGGGGTTTGGGATCCCGCGCAGGCGCGCTGCGGTAGGCGGTAGACAAAGTGACGGCCAGGATGCTTTTTTCTTGGGGCGATAAGCGGCAGAGCCGGGGTATATGAAGTCTTCTTGCTGGCAGTTCCTTGCGGCAGTGATCTGTACAGGCGGAAAGAAACGATTCAGGATGCGTGCTCGTGGCCGCAACCGCTGCTGCCAACTGATGCGAAGGTGCTTCTTGCAGGGCTTTTAAACCAAGGGGCTTGGGATCCCGCGCAGGCGCGCTGCGGTAGGCGGTAAACACAGCTACGGCCAGGATGCTTTTTCTTGGGGCGATAAGCGGCGCAGCCGGGGTAGATGAAGTCTTCTTGCTTGCAGTTACTTGCGGCTGTGATCTGTACAGGCGGAAAGAAACGATTCAGGATGCGTGCTCGTGGCCGCAACCGCTGCTGCCAACTGATGCGAAGGCGCTTATTGCAGGGCTTGTAAACCAAGGGGCTTGGGATCCCGCGCAGGCGCGCTGCGGTAGGCCGTAGACACAGCCACGGCCAGGATGCTTTTTCTTGGGGCGATAAGCGGCGGAGCCGGGGTATATGAAGTCTTCTTGATGGCAGATCTTTGCGGCAGTGATATGTACAGGCGGAAAGAAACGATTCAGGATGCGTGCTCGTGGCCGCAACCGCTATTGCCAACTGATGCGAAGGTGCTTCTTGCAGGGCTTTTAAACCAAGGGGCTTGGGATCCCGCGCAGGCGCGCTGCGGTAGGCGGTAGACACAGCCATGGCCAGGATGCTTTTTCTTGGGGCGATAAGCGGCGCAGCCGGGGTAGATGAAGTCTTCTTGCTGGTAGTTCCTCGCGGCTGTGATCTGTACAGGCGGAAAGAAACGATTCAGGATGCGTGCTCGTGGCCGCAGCCGCTGCTCCCAACTGATGCGAAGGTGCTTCTTGCAGGGCTTTTGAACCAAGGGGCTTGGGATCCCGCGCAGGCGCGCTGCGGTAGGCGGTAGACACAGCCACGGCCAGGATGCTTTTTCTTGGGGCGACATGCGGCGCAGCCGGGGTAGATGAATTCTTCTTGCTGGCAGTTCCTTGCGGCTGTGATCTGTACAGGCGGAAAGAAACGATTCAGGATGCGTGCTCGTGGCCGCAACCGCTGCTGCGAACTGATGCGAAGGTGCTTCTTGCAGGGCTTTTAAACCAAGAGGTTTGGGATCCCTCGCAGGCGCGCTGCGGTAGGCGGTAGACAAAGTCACGGCCGGGATGCTTTTTCTTGGGGCGATAAGCGGCGGAGCCGGAGTATATGAAGTCTTCTTGCTGGCAGTTCTTTGCGGCAGTGATATGTACAGGCGGAAAGAAACGATTCAGGATGCGTGCTCGTGGCCGCAACCGCTGCTGCCAACTGATGCGAAGGTGCTTCTTGCAGGGCTTTTAAACCAAGGGGCTTGGGATCCCGCGCAGGCGCGCTGCGGTAGGCGGTAGACACAGCCATGGCCAGGATGCTTTTTCTTGGGGCGATAAGCGGCGCAGCCGGGGTAAATGAAGTCTTCTTGCTTGCAGTTCCTTGCGGCTGTGATCTGCACAGGCGGAAAGAAACGATTCAGGATGCGTGCTCGTGGCCGCAACCGCTGCTGCCAACTGATGCGAAGGCGCTTCTTGCAAGGCTTTTAAACCAAGGAGCTTGGGATCCCACGCAGGCGCGCTGCGGTAGGCGGTAGACACAGCCACGGCCAGGATGCTTTTTTTTCGGGCGATAAGCGGCGCAGCCGGGGTAGATGAAGCCTTCTTGCTGGTAGTTCCTCGCGGCTGTGATCTGTACAGGCGGAAAGAAACGAAACAGGATGCGTGCTCGTGGCCGCAACCGCTGCTGCCAACTGATGCGAAGGTCCTTCTTGCAGGGCTTTTAAACCAAGGGGCTTGGGATCCCGCGCAGGCGAGCTGCGGTAGCCGGTAGACACAGCCACGGCCAGGATGCTTTTTCTTGGGGCGATAAGCGGCGCAGCCGGGGTAGATGAAGTCTTCTTGCTGGCAGTTCCTTGCGGTTGTGATCTGTACAGGCGGAAAGAAACGATGCAGGATGCGTGCTCGTGGCCGCATCCGCTGCTGCCAACTGATGCGAAGGTGCTTCTAGCAGGGCTTTTAAACGAAGGGGCTTGGGATCCCGCGCAGGCGCGCTGCGGTAGGCGGTAGACACAGCCACGGCCAGAATGCTTTTTCTTGTGGCGATAAGCGGCGCAGCCGGGGTAGATGAAGTCTTCTTGCTGGCAGTTCCTTGCGGCTGTGATCTGTACAGGCGGAAAGAAACGATTCAGGATGCGTGCTCGTGGCCGCAACCGCTGCTGCCATCTGATGCGAAGGTGCTTCTTGCAGGGCTTTTAAACGAAGGGGCTTGGGATCCCGCGCAGGCGCGCTGCGGTAGGCGGTAGACAGCCACGGCCAGGATGCTTTTTCTTGGGGCGATAAACGGCGCAGCCAGGGTAGATGAAGTCTTCTTGTTGGTAGTTCCTTGCGGCTGTGATCTATACAGGCGGAAAGAAACGATTCAGAATGCGTGCTCGTGGCCGCAACCGCTGCTGCCAACTGATGCGAAGGTGCTTCTTGCAGGGCTTTTAAACCAAGGGGCTTGGGATCCCGCGCAGGCGCGCTGCGGTAGGCGGTAGACAGCCACGGCCGGGATGCTTTTTCTTGGGGCGATAAGCGGCGCAGCCGGGGTAGATGAAGTCTTCTTGCTGGCAGTTCCTTGCGGCTGTGATCTGTACCGGCGGAAAGAAACGATTCAGGATGCGTGCTCGTGGCCGCAACCGCTGCTGCCATCTGATGCGAAGGTGCTTCTTGCAGGGATTTTAAACGAAGGGGCTTGGGATCCCGCGCAGGCGCGCTGCGGTAGGCGGTAGACAGCCACGGCCAGGATGCTTTTTCTTGGGGCGATAAACGGCGCAGCCAGGGTAGATGAAGTCTTCTTGCTGGTAGTTCCTTGCGGCTGTGATCTATACAGGCGGAAAGAAACGATTCAGAATGCGTGCTCGTGGCCGCAACCGCTGCTGCCAACTGATGCGAAGGTGCTTCTTGCAGGGCTTTTAAACCAAGGGGCTTGGGATCCCGCGCAAGCGCGCTGCGGTAGGCGGTAGACAGCCACGGCCGGGATGCTTTTTCTTGGGGCGATAAGCGGCGCAGCCGGGGTAGATGAAGTCTTCTTGCTGGCAGTTCCTTGCGGCTGTGATCTGTACAGGCGGAAAGAAACGATTCAGGATGCGTGCTCGTGGCCGCAACCTCTGCTGCCATCTGATGCGAAGGTGCTTCTTGCAGGGCTTTTAAACGAAGGGGCTTGGGATCCCGCGCAGGCGCGCTGCGGTAGGCGGTAGACACAGCCACGGCCAGGATGCTTTTTCTTGGGGCGATAAGCGGCGCAGCCGGGGTAGATGAAGTCTTCTTGCTGGCAGTTCCTTGCGGCTGTGATCTGTACAGGCGGAAAGAAACGATTCAGGATGCGTGCTCGTGGCCGCAGCCGCTGCTGCCAACTGATGCGAAGGTGCTTCTTGCAGGGCTTTTGAACCAAGGGGCTTGGGATCCCGCGCAGGCGCGCTGCGGTAGGCGGTAGACACAGCCACGGCCAGGATGCTTTTTCTTGGGGCGACATGCGGCGCAGCCGGGGTAGATGAAGTCTTCTTGCTGGCAGTTCCTTGCGGCTGTGATCTGTACAGGCGGAAAGAAACGATTCAGGATGCGTACTCGTGGCCGCAACCGCTGCTGCCAACTGATGCGAAGGTGCTTCTTGCAGGGCTTTTAAACCAAGGGGCTTGGGATCCCGCGCAGGCGCGCTGCGGTAGGCGGTAGACACAGCCATGGCCAGGATGCTTTTTCTTGGGGCGATAAGCGGCGCAGCCGGGGTAGATGAAGTCTTCTTGCTTGCAGTTCCTTGCGGCTGTGATCTGCACAGGCGGAAAGAAACGATTCAGTATGCGTGCTCGTGGCCGCAACCGCTGCTGCCAACTGATGCGAAGGCGCTTCTTGCAAGGCTTTTAAAACCAAGGAGCTTGGGATCCCGCGCAGGCGCGCTGCGGTAGGCGGTAGACACAGCCACGGCCAGGATGCTTTTTTTTCGGGCGATAAGCGGCGCAGCCGGGGTAGATGAAGAATTCTTGCTGGTAGTTCCTCGCGGCTGTGATCTGTACAGGCGGAAAGAAACGATGCAGGATGCGTGCTCGTGGCCGCAGCCGCTGCTGCCAACTGATGCGAAGGTGCTTCTTGCAGGGCTTTTAAACGAAGGGGCTTGGGATCCCGCGCAGGCGCGCTGCGGTAGGCGGTAGACACAGCCACGGCCAGGATGCTTTTTCTTGGGGCGATAAGCGGCGCAGCCGGGGTAGATGAAGTCTTCTTGCTGGCAGTTCCTTGCGGCTGTGATCTGTACAGGCGGAAAGAAACGATTCTGGATGCGTGCTCGTGGCCGCAACCGCTGCTCCCACCTGATGCGAAGGTGCTTCTTGCAGGGCTTTTAAACGAAGGGGCTTGGGATCCCGCGCAGGCGCGCTGTGGTAGGCGGTAGACACAGCCACGGCCAGGATGCTTTTTCTTGGAGCGATAAGCGGCGCAGCCGGGGTAGATGAAGCCTTCTTGCTGGTAGTTCCTCGCGGCTGTGATCTGTACAGGCGGAAAGAAACGAATCAGGATGCGTGCTCGTGGCCGCAACCGCTGCTGCCAACTGATGCGAAGGTCCTTCTTGCAGGGCTTTTAAACCAAGGGACTTGGGATCCCGCGCAGGCGAGCTGCGGTAGCCGGTAGACACAGCCACGGCCAGGATGCTTTTTCTTGGGGCGATAAGCGGCGCAGCCGGGGTAGATGAAGTCTTCTTGCTTGCAGTTCCTTGCGGCTGTGATCTGCACAGGCGGAAAGAAACGATTCAGGATGCGTGCTTGTGGCCGCAACCGCTGCTGCCAGCTGATGCGAAGGTGCTTCTTGCAGGGCTTTTAAACCAAGGGGCTTGGGATCCCGCGCAGGCGCGCTGCGGTAGGCGGTAGGCACAGCCACGGCCAGGATGCTTTTTCTTGGGGCGATAAGCGGCGCAGCCGAGGTAGATGAAGCCTTCTTGCTGGTAGTTCCTCGCGGCTGTGATCTGTACAGGCGGAAAGAAACGATTCAGGATGCGTGCTCGTGGCCGCAGCCGATGCTGCCAACAGATGCGAAGGTGCTTCTTGCAGGGCTTTTGAACCAAGGGGCTTGGGATCCCGAGCAGGCGCGCTGCGGTAGGCGGTAGACACAGCCACGGCCAGGATGCTTTTTCTTGGGACGACATGCGGCGCAGCCGGGGTAGATGAAGTCTTCTTGCTGGCAGTTCCTTGCGGCTGTGATCTGTACAGGCGGAAAGAAACGATTCAGGATGCGTACTCGTGGCCGCAACCGCTGCTGCCAACTGATGCGAAGGTGCTTCTTGCAGGGCTTTTAAACCAAGGGGCTTGGGATCCCGCGCAGGCGCGCTGCGGTAGGCGGTAGACACAGCCATGGCCAGGATGCTTTTTCTTGGGGCGATAAGCGGCGCAGCCGGGGTAGATGAAGTCTTCTTGCTTGCAGTTCCTTGCGGCTGTGATCTGCACAGGCGGAAAGAAACGATTCAGGATGCGTGCTCGTGGCCGCAACCGCTGCTGCCAACTGATGCGAAGGCGCTTCTTGCAAGGCTTTTAAACCAAGGAGCTTGGGATCCCGCGCAGGCGCGCTGCGGTAGGCGGTAGACACAGCCACGGCCAGGATGCTTTTTTTTCGGGCGATAAGCGGCGCAGCCGGGGTAGATGAAGCCTTCTTGCTGGTAGTTCCTCGCGGCTGTGATCTGTACAGGCGGAAAGAAACGAAACAGGATGCGTGCTCGTGGCCGCAACCGCTGCTGCCAACTGATGAGAAGGTCCTTCTTGCAGGGCTTTTAAACCAAGGGGCTTGGGATCCCGCGCAGGCGAGCTGCGGTAGCCGGTAGACACAGCCACGGCCAGGATGCTTTTTCTTGGGGCGATAAGCGGCGCAGCCGGGGTAGATGAAGTCTTCTTGCTGGCAGTTCCTTGCGGTTGTGATCTGTACAGGCGGAAAGAAACGATGCAGGATGCGTGCTCGTGGCCGCATCCGCTGCTGCCAACTGATGCGAAGGTGCTTCTTGCAGGGCTTTTAAACGAAGGGGCTTGGGATCCCGCGCAGGCGCGCTGCGGTAGGCGGTAGACACAGCCACGGCCAGGATGCTTTTTCTTGGGGCAATAAACGGCACAGCCGGGGTAGATGAAGTCTTCTTGCTGGTAGTTCCTTGCGGCTGTGATCTATACAGGCGGAAAGAAACGATTCAGAATGCGTGCTCGTGGCCGCAACCGCTGCTGCCAACTGATGCGAAGGTGCTTCTTGCAGGGCTTTTAAACCAAGGGGCTTGGGATCCCGCGCAGGCGCGCTGCGGTAGGCGGTAGACAGCCACGGCCGGGATGCTTTTTCTTGGGGCGATAAGCGGCGCAGCCGGGGTAGATGAAGTCTTCTTGCTGGCAGTTCCTTGCGGCTGTGATCTGTACAGGCGGAAAGAAACGATTCAGGATGCGTGCTCGTGGCCGCAACCGCTGCTGCCATCTGATGCGAAGGTGCTTCTTGCAGGGCTTTTAAACGAAGGGGCTTGGGATCCCGCGCAGGCGCGCTGCGGTAGGCGGTAGACACAGCCACGGCCAGGATGCTTTTTCTTGGGGCGATAAACGGCGCAGCCGGGGTAGATGAAGTCTTCTTGCTGGTAGTTCCTTGCGGCTGTGATCTGTACAGGCGGAAAGAAACGATGCAGGATGCGTGCTCGTGGCCGCAGCCGCTGCTGCCAACTGATGCGAAGGTGCTTCTTGCAGGGCTTTTAAACGAAGGGGCTTGGGATCCCGCGCAGGCGCGCTGCGGTAGGCGGTAGACACAGCCACGGCCAGGATGCTTTTTCTTGGGGCGAGAAGCGGCGCAGCCGGGGTAGATGAAGTCTTCTTGCTGGCAGTTCCTTGTGGCTGTGATCTGTACAGGCGGAAAGAAACGATTCTGGATGCGTGCTCGTGGCCGCAACCGCTGCTGCCGTCTGATGCGAAGGTGCTTCTTGCAGGGCTTTTAAACGAAGGGGCTTGGGATCCCGCGCAGGCGCGCTGCGGTAGGCGGTAGACACAGCCACGGCCAGGATGCTTTTTCTTGGAGCGATAAGCGGCGCAGCCGGGGTAGATGAAGCCTTCTTGCTGGTAGTTCCTCGCGGCTGTGATCTGTACAGGCGGAAAGAAACGAATCAGGATGCGTGCTCGTGGCCGCAACCGCTGCTGCCAACTGATGCGAAGGTCCTTCTTGCAGGGCTTTTAAACCAAGGGACTTGGGATCCCGCGCAGGCGAGCTGCGGTAGCCGGTAGACACAGCCACGGCCAGGATGCTTTTTCTTGGGGCGATAAGCGGCGCAGCCGGGGTAGATGAAATCTTCTCGCTGGCAGTTCCTTGCTGTTGTGATCTGTACAGGCGGAAAGAAACGATTCAGGATGCGTGCTCGTGGCCGCAACCGGTGCTGCCAACTGATGCGAAGGTGCTTCTTGCAGGGCTTTTAAACCAAGGGGCTGGGGATTCCCGCGCAGGCGCGCTGCGGTAGGCGGTAGACATAGCCACGGTCAGGATGCTTTTTCTTGGGGCGATAAGCGGCGGAGCCGGGGTAGATGAAGTCTTCTTGCTGGCAGTTCCTTGCGGTTGTGATCTGTACAGGCGGAAAGAAACGATTCAGGATGCGTGCTCGTGGCCGCAACCGCTGCTGCTAACTGATGCGAAGGTGCTTCTTGCCGGGCTTTTAAACGAAGGGGCTTGGGATCCCGCGCAGGCGCGCTGCGGTAGGCGGTAGACACAGCCACGGCCAGGATGCTTTTTCTTGGGGCGATAAGCGGCGCAGCCGAGGTAGATGAAGTCTTCTTGCTGGCAGTTCCTTGCGGCTGTGATCTGTACAGGCGGAAAGAAACGATTCAGGATGCGTGCTCGTGGCCGCAACCGCTGCTTCCATCTGATGCGAAGGTGCTTCTTGCAGGGCGTTTAAACGAAGGGGCTTGGGATCCCGCGCAGGCGCGCTGCGGTAGGCGGTAGACACAGCCACGGCCAGGATGCTTTTTCTTGGGGAGATAAGCGTCGCAGCCGGGGTATATGAAGTCTTCTTGCTGATAGTTCCTTGCGGCTGTGATCTATACAGGCGGAAAGAAACGATTCAGAATGCGTGCTCGTGGCCGCAACCGCTGCTGCCGTCTGATGCGAAGGTGCTTCTTGCAGGGCTTTTAATCCAAGGGGCTTGGGATCCCGCGCAGGCGCGCTGCGGTAGGCGGTAGACACAGCCACGGCCAGGATGCTTTTTCTTGGGGCGATAAGCGGCGCAGCCGGGGTAGATGAAGTCTTCTTGCTGGTAGTTCCTTGCTGCTGTGATCTGTATAGGCGAAAAGAAACGATTCAGGATGCGTGCTCGTGGCCGCAACCGCTGCTGCAAACTGTAGCGAAGGTGCTTCTTGCAGGGCTTTTAATCCAAGGGGCTTGGGATCCCCCGCAGGCGCGCTGCGGTAGGCGGTAGACACAGCCACGGCCAGGATGCTTTTTCTTGGGGCGATAAGCTGCGCAGCCGGGGTAGATGAAGTCTTCTTGCTGGTAGTTCCTTGCGGCTGTGATCTGTACAGGCGGAAAGAAACGATTCAGGATGCGTGCTCGTGGCCGCAACCGGTGCTGCCAACTGATGCGAAGGTGCTTCTTGCAGGGCTTTTAAACCAAGGGGCTGGGGATTCCCGCGCAGGCGCGCTGCGGTAGGCGGTAGGCACAGCCACGGCCAGGATGCTTTTTCTTGGGGCGATAAGCGGCGCAGCCGGGGTAGATGAAGCCTTCTTGCTGGTAGTTCCTCGCGGCTGTGATCTGTACAGGCGGAAAGAAACGATTCAGGATGCGTGCTCGTGGCCGCAGCCGCTGCTCCCAACTGATGCGAAGGTGCTTCTTGCAGGGCTTTTGAACCAAGGGGCTTGGGATCCCGCGCAGGCGCGCTGCGGTAGGCGGTAGACACAGCCACGGCCAGGATGCTTTTTCTTGGGGCGACATGCGGCGCAGCCGGGGTAGATGAAGTCTTCTTGCTGGCAGTTCCTTGCGGCTGTGATCTGTACAGGCGGAAAGAAACGATTCAGGATGCGTGCTCGTGGCCGCAACCGCTGCTGCGAACTGATGCGAAGGTGCTTTTTGCAGGGCTTTTAAACCAAGAGGTTTGGGATCCCTCGCAGGCGCGCTGCGGTAGGCGGTAGACAAAGTCACGGCCGGGATGCTTTTTCTTGGGGCGATAAGCGGCGGAGCCGGGGTATATGAAGTCTTCTTGCTGGCAGTTCTTTGCGGCAGTGTTATGTACAGGCGGAAAGAAACGATTCAGGATGCGTGCTCGTGGCCGCAACCGCTGCTGCCAACTGATGCGAAGGTGCTTCTTGCAGGGCTTTTGAACCAAGGGGCTTGGGATCCCGCGCAGGCGCGCTGCGGTAGGCGGTAGACACAGCCATGGCCAGGATGCTTTTTCTTGGGGCGATAAGCGGCGCAGCCGGGGTAAATGAAGTCTTCTTGCTTGCAGTTCCTTGCGGCTGTGATCTGCACAGGCGGAAAGAAACGATTCAGGATGCGTGCTCGTGGCCGCAACCGCTGCTGCCAACTGATGCGAAGGCGCTTCTTGCAAGGCTTTTAAACCAAGGAGCTTGGGATCCCGCGCAGGCGCGCTGCGGTAGGCGGTAGACACAGCCACGGCCAGGATGCTTTTTTTTCGGGTGATAAGCGGCGCAGCCGGAGTAGATGAAGCCTTCTTGCTGGTAGTTCCTCGCGGCTGTGATCTGTAAGGCGGAAAGAAACGAAACAGGATGCGTGCTCGTGGCCGCAACCGCTGCTGCCAACTGATGCGAAGGTCCTTCTTGCAGGGCTTTTAAACCAAGGGGCTTGGGATCCCGCGCAGGCGAGCTGCGGTAGCCGGTAGACACAGCCACGGCCAGGATGCTTTTTCTTGGGGCGATAAGCGGCGCAGCCGGGGTAGATGAAGTCTTCTTGCTGGCAGTTCCTTGCGGTTGTGATCTGTACAGGCGGAAAGAAACGATGCAGGATGCGTGCTCGTGGCCGCATCCTCTGCTGCCAACTGATGCGAAGGTGCTTCTTGCAGGGCTTTTAAACGAAGGGGCTTGGGATCCCGCGCAGGCGCGCTGCGGTAGGCGGTAGACACAGCCACGGCCAGGATGCTTTTTTTTGGGGCGATAAGCGGCGCAGCCGGGGTAGATGAAGTCTTCTTGCTGGCAGTTCCTTGCGGCTGTGATCTGTACAGGCGGAAAGAAACGATTCAGGATGCGTGCTCGTGGCCGCAACCGCTGCTGCCATCTGATGCGAAGGTGCTTCTTGCAGGGCTTTTAAACGAAGGGGCTTGGGATCCCGCGCAGGCGAGCTGCGGTAGCCGGTAGACACAGCTACGGCCAGGATGCTTTTTCTTGGGGCGATAAGCGGCGCAGCCGGGGTAGATGAAGTCTTCTTGCTGGCAGTTCCTTGCGGTTGTGATCTGTACAGGCGGAAAGAAACGATGCAGGATGCGTGCTCGTGGCCGCATCCGCTGCTGCCAACTGATGCGAAGGTGCTTCTTTGCAGGGCTTTTAAACGAAGGGGCTTGGGATCCCGCGCAGGCGCGCTGCGGTAGGCGGTAGACACAGCCACGGCCAGGATGCTTTTTTTTTGGGGCGATAAGCGGCGCAGCCGGGGTAGATGAAGTCTTCTTGCTGGCAGTTCCTTGCGGCTGTGATCTGTACAGGCGGAAAGAAACGATTCAGGATGCGTGCTCGTGGCCGCAACCGCTGCTGCCATCTGATGCGAAGGTGGTTCTTGCAGGGCTTTTAAACGAAGGGGCTTGGGATCCCGCGCAGGCGCGCTGCGGTAGGCGGTAGACAGCCACGGCCAGGATCCTTTTGTCTTGGGGCGATAAACGGCGCAGCCAGGGTAGATTAAGTCTTCTTGCTGGTAGTTCCTTGCGGCTGTGATCTATACAGGCGGAAAGAAACGATTCAGAATGCGTGCTCGTGGCCGCAACCGCTGCTGCCAACTGATGCGAAGGTGCTTCTTGCAGGGCTTTTAAACCAAGGGGCTTGGGATCCCGCGCAGGCGCGCTGCGGTAGGCGGTAGACAGCCACGGCCGGGATGCTTTTTCTTGGGGCGATAAGCGGCGCAGCCGGTGTAGATGAAGTCTTCTTGCTGGCAGTTCCTTGCGGTTGTGATCTGTACAGGCGGAAAGAAACGATGCAGGATGCGTGCTCGTGGCCGCATCCGCTGCTGCCAACTGATGCGAAGGTGCTTCTTGCAGGGCTTTTAAACGAAGGGGCTTGGGATCCCGCGCAGGCGCGCTGCGGTAGGCGGTAGACACAGCCACGGCCAGGATGCTTTTTCTTGGGGCAATAAACGGCACAGCCGGGGTAGATGAAGTCTTCTTGCTGGTAGTTCCTTGCGGCTGTGATCTATACAGGCGGAAAGAAACGATTCAGAATGCGTGCTCGTGGCCGCAACCGCTGCTGCCAACTGATGCGAAGGTGCTTCTTGCAGGGCTTTTAAACCAAGGGGCTTGGGATCCCGCGCAGGCGCGCTGCGGTAGGCGGTAGACAGCCACGGCCGGGATGCTTTTTCTTGGGGCGATAAGCGGCGCAGCCGGGGTAGATGAAGTCTTCTTGCTGGCAGTTCCTTGCGGCTGTGATCTGTACAGGCGGAAAGAAACGATTCAGGATGCGTGCTCGTGGCCGCAACCGCTGCTGCCATCTGATGCGAAGGTGCTTCTTGCAGGGCTTTTAAACGAAGGGGCTTGGGATCCCGCGCAGGCGCGCTGCGGTAGGCGGTAGACACAGCCACGGCCAGGATGCTTTTTCTTGGGGCGATAAACGGCGCAGCCGGGGTAGATGAAGTCTTCTTGCTGGTAGTTCCTTGCGGCTGTGATCTGTACAGGCGGAAAGAAACGATGCAGGATGCGTGCTCGTGGCCGCAGCCGCTGCTGCCAACTGATGCGAAGGTGCTTCTTGCAGGGCTTTTAAACGAAGGGGCTTGGGATCCCGCGCAGGCGCGCTGCGGTAGGCGGTAGACACAGCCACGGCCAGGATGCTTTTTCTTGGGGCGAGAAGCGGCGCAGCCGGGGTAGATGAAGTCTTCTTGCTGGCAGTTCCTTGTGGCTGTGATCTGTACAGGCGGAAAGAAACGATTCTGGATGCGTGCTCGTGGCCGCAACCGCTGCTGCCGTCTGATGCGAAGGTGCTTCTTGCAGGGCTTTTAAACGAAGGGGCTTGGGATCCCGCGCAGGCGCGCTGCGGTAGGCGGTAGACACAGCCACGGCCAGGATGCTTTTTCTTGGAGCGATAAGCGGCGCAGCCGGGGTAGATGAAGTCTTCTTGCTGGTAGTTCCTTGCTGCTGTGATCTGTATAGGCGAAAAGAAACGATTCAGGATGCGTGCTCGTGGCCGCAACCGCTGCTGCAAACTGTAGCGAAGGTGCTTCTTGCAGGGCTTTTAATCCAAGGGGCTTGGGATCCCCCGCAGGCGCGCTGCGGTAGGCGGTAGACACAGCCACGGCCAGGATGCTTTTTCTTGGGGCGATAAGCTGCGCAGCCGGGGTAGATGAAGTCTTCTTGCTGGTAGTTCCTTGCGGCTGTGATCTGTACAGGCGGAAAGAAACGATTCAGGATGCGTGCTCGTGGCCGCAACCGGTGCTGCCAACTGATGCGAAGGTGCTTCTTGCAGGGCTTTTAAACCAAGGGGCTGGGGATTCCCGCGCAGGCGCGCTGCGGTAGGCGGTAGGCACAGCCACGGCCAGGATGCTTTTTCTTGGGGCGATAAGCGGCGCAGCCGGGGTAGATGAAGCCTTCTTGCTGGTAGTTCCTCGCGGCTGTGATCTGTACAGGCGGAAAGAAACGATTCAGGATGCGTGCTCGTGGCCGCAGCCGCTGCTCCCAACTGATGCGAAGGTGCTTCTTGCAGGGCTTTTGAACCAAGGGGCTTGGGATCCCGCGCAGGCGCGCTGCGGTAGGCGGTAGACACAGCCACGGCCAGGATGCTTTTTCTTGGGGCGACATGCGGCGCAGCCGGGGTAGATGAAGTCTTCTTGCTGGCAGTTCCTTGCGGCTGTGATCTGTACAGGCGGAAAGAAACGATTCAGGATGCGTGCTCGTGGCCGCAACCGCTGCTGCGAACTGATGCGAAGGTGCTTTTTGCAGGGCTTTTAAACCAAGAGGTTTGGGATCCCTCGCAGGCGCGCTGCGGTAGGCGGTAGACAAAGTCACGGCCGGGATGCTTTTTCTTGGGGCGATAAGCGGCGGAGCCGGGGTATATGAAGTCTTCTTGCTGGCAGTTCTTTGCGGCAGTGTTATGTACAGGCGGAAAGAAACGATTCAGGATGCGTGCTCGTGGCCGCAACCGCTGCTGCCAACTGATGCGAAGGTGCTTCTTGCAGGGCTTTTGAACCAAGGGGCTTGGGATCCCGCGCAGGCGCGCTGCGGTAGGCGGTAGACACAGCCATGGCCAGGATGCTTTTTCTTGGGGCGATAAGCGGCGCAGCCGGGGTAAATGAAGTCTTCTTGCTTGCAGTTCCTTGCGGCTGTGATCTGCACAGGCGGAAAGAAACGATTCAGGATGCGTGCTCGTGGCCGCAACCGCTGCTGCCAACTGATGCGAAGGTGCTTCTTGCAAGGCTTTTAAACCAAGGAGCTTGGGATCCCGCGCAGGCGCGCTGCGGTAGGCGGTAGACACAGCCACGGCCAGGATGCTTTTTTTTCGGGTGATAAGCGGCGCAGCCGGAGTAGATGAAGCCTTCTTGCTGGTAGTTCCTCGCGGCTGTGATCTGTAAGGCGGAAAGAAACGAAACAGGATGCGTGCTCGTGGCCGCAACCGCTGCTGCCAACTGATGCGAAGGTCCTTCTTGCAGGGCTTTTAATCCAAGGGGCTTGGGATCCCGCGCAGGCGCGCTGCGGTAGGCGGTAGACACAGCCACGGCCAGGATGCTTTTTCTTGGGGCGATAAGCGGCGCAGCCGGGGTAGATGAAGTCTTCTTGCTGGTAGTTCCTTGCTGCTGTGATCTGTATAGGCGAAAAGAAACGATTCAGGATGCGTGCTCGTGGCCGCAACCGCTGCTGCAAACTGTAGCGAAGGTGCTTCTTGCAGGGCTTTTAATCCAAGGGGCTTGGGATCCCCCGCAGGCGCGCTGCGGTAGGCGGTAGACACAGCCACGGCCAGGATGCTTTTTCTTGGGGCGATAAGCTGCGCAGCCGGGGTAGATGAAGTCTTCTTGCTGGTAGTTCCTTGCGGCTGTGATCTGTACAGGCGGAAAGAAACGATTCAGGATGCGTGCTCGTGGCCGCAACCGGTGCTGCCAACTGATGCGAAGGTGCTTCTTGCAGGGCTTTTAAACCAAGGGGCTGGGGATTCCCGCGCAGGCGCGCTGCGGTAGGCGGTAGGCACAGCCACGGCCAGGATGCTTTTTCTTGGGGCGATAAGCGGCGCAGCCGGGGTAGATGAAGCCTTCTTGCTGGTAGTTCCTCGCGGCTGTGATCTGTACAGGCGGAAAGAAACGATTCAGGATGCGTGCTCGTGGCCGCAGCCGCTGCTCCCAACTGATGCGAAGGTGCTTCTTGCAGGGCTTTTGAACCAAGGGGCTTGGGATCCCGCGCAGGCGCGCTGCGGTAGGCGGTAGACACAGCCACGGCCAGGATGCTTTTTCTTGGGGCGACATGCGGCGCAGCCGGGGTAGATGAAGTCTTCTTGCTGGCAGTTCCTTGCGGCTGTGATCTGTACAGGCGGAAAGAAACGATTCAGGATGCGTGCTCGTGGCCGCAACCGCTGCTGCGAACTGATGCGAAGGTGCTTTTTGCAGGGCTTTTAAACCAAGAGGTTTGGGATCCCTCGCAGGCGCGCTGCGGTAGGCGGTAGACAAAGTCACGGCCGGGATGCTTTTTCTTGGGGCGATAAGCGGCGGAGCCGGGGTATATGAAGTCTTCTTGCTGGCAGTTCTTTGCGGCAGTGTTATGTACAGGCGGAAAGAAACGATTCAGGATGCGTGCTCGTGGCCGCAACCGCTGCTGCCAACTGATGCGAAGGTGCTTCTTGCAGGGCTTTTGAACCAAGGGGCTTGGGATCCCGCGCAGGCGCGCTGCGGTAGGCGGTAGACACAGCCATGGCCAGGATGCTTTTTCTTGGGGCGATAAGCGGCGCAGCCGGGGTAAATGAAGTCTTCTTGCTTGCAGTTCCTTGCGGCTGTGATCTGCACAGGCGGAAAGAAACGATTCAGGATGCGTGCTCGTGGCCGCAACCGCTGCTGCCAACTGATGCGAAGGCGCTTCTTGCAAGGCTTTTAAACCAAGGAGCTTGGGATCCCGCGCAGGCGCGCTGCGGTAGGCGGTAGACACAGCCACGGCCAGGATGCTTTTTTTTCGGGTGATAAGCGGCGCAGCCGGAGTAGATGAAGCCTTCTTGCTGGTAGTTCCTCGCGGCTGTGATCTGTAAGGCGGAAAGAAACGAAACAGGATGCGTGCTCGTGGCCGCAACCGCTGCTGCCAACTGATGCGAAGGTCCTTCTTGCAGGGCTTTTAAACCAAGGGGCTTGGGATCCCGCGCAGGCGAGCTGCGGTAGCCGGTAGACACAGCCACGGCCAGGATGCTTTTTCTTGGGGCGATAAGCGGCGCAGCCGGGGTAGATGAAGTCTTCTTGCTGGCAGTTCCTTGCGGTTGTGATCTGTACAGGCGGAAAGAAACGATGCAGGATGCGTGCTCGTGGCCGCATCCTCTGCTGCCAACTGATGCGAAGGTGCTTCTTGCAGGGCTTTTAAACGAAGGGGCTTGGGATCCCGCGCAGGCGCGCTGCGGTAGGCGGTAGACACAGCCACGGCCAGGATGCTTTTTTTTGGGGCGATAAGCGGCGCAGCCGGGGTAGATGAAGTCTTCTTGCTGGCAGTTCCTTGCGGCTGTGATCTGTACAGGCGGAAAGAAACGATTCAGGATGCGTGCTCGTGGCCGCAACCGCTGCTGCCATCTGATGCGAAGGTGCTTCTTGCAGGGCTTTTAAACGAAGGGGCTTGGGATCCCGCGCAGGCGAGCTGCGGTAGCCGGTAGACACAGCTACGGCCAGGATGCTTTTTCTTGGGGCGATAAGCGGCGCAGCCGGGGTAGATGAAGTCTTCTTGCTGGCAGTTCCTTGCGGTTGTGATCTGTACAGGCGGAAAGAAACGATGCAGGATGCGTGCTCGTGGCCGCATCCGCTGCTGCCAACTGATGCGAAGGTGCTTCTTTGCAGGGCTTTTAAACGAAGGGGCTTGGGATCCCGCGCAGGCGCGCTGCGGTAGGCGGTAGACACAGCCACGGCCAGGATGCTTTTTTTTTGGGGCGATAAGCGGCGCAGCCGGGGTAGATGAAGTCTTCTTGCTGGCAGTTCCTTGCGGCTGTGATCTGTACAGGCGGAAAGAAACGATTCAGGATGCGTGCTCGTGGCCGCAACCGCTGCTGCCATCTGATGCGAAGGTGGTTCTTGCAGGGCTTTTAAACGAAGGGGCTTGGGATCCCGCGCAGGCGCGCTGCGGTAGGCGGTAGACAGCCACGGCCAGGATCCTTTTGTCTTGGGGCGATAAACGGCGCAGCCAGGGTAGATTAAGTCTTCTTGCTGGTAGTTCCTTGCGGCTGTGATCTATACAGGCGGAAAGAAACGATTCAGAATGCGTGCTCGTGGCCGCAACCGCTGCTGCCAACTGATGCGAAGGTGCTTCTTGCAGGGCTTTTAAACCAAGGGGCTTGGGATCCCGCGCAGGCGCGCTGCGGTAGGCGGTAGACAGCCACGGCCGGGATGCTTTTTCTTGGGGCGATAAGCGGCGCAGCCGGGGTAGATGAAGTCTTCTTGCTGGCAGTTCCTTGCGGCTGTGATCTGTACAGGCGGAAAGAAACGATTCAGGATGCGTGCTCGTGGCCGCAACCGCTGCTGCCATCTGATGCGAAGGTGCTTCTTGCAGGGCTTTTAAACGAAGGGGCTTGGGATCCCGCGCAGGCGCGCTGCGGTAGGCGGTAGACACAGCCACGGCCAGGATGCTTTTTCTTGGGGCGATAAACGGCGCAGCCGGGGTAGATGAAGTCTTCTTGCTGGTAGTTCCTTGCGGCTGTGATCTGTACAGGCGGAAAGAAACGATGCAGGATGCGTGCTCGTGGCCGCATCCGCTGCTGCCAACTGATGCGAAGGTGCTTCTTGCAGGGCTTTTAAACGAAGGGGCTTGGGATCCCGCGCAGGCACGCTGCGGTAGGCGGTAGACACAGCCACGGCCAGGATGCTTTTTCTTGGGGCGATAAGCGGCGCAGCCGGGGTAGATGAAGTCTTCTTGCTGGCAGTTCCTTGCGGCTGTGATCTGTACATCCGGAAAGAAACGATTCAGGATGCGTGCTCGTGGCCGCAACCGCTGCTGCCATCTGATGCGAAGGTGCTTCTTGCAGGGCTTTTAAACGAAGGGGCTTGGGATCCCGCGCAGGCGCGCTGCGGTAGGCGGTAGACACAGCCACGGCCAGGATGCTTTTTCTTGGGGCGATAAGCGGCGCAGCCGGGGTAGATGAAGTCTTCTTGCTGGCAGTTCTTTGCGGCTGTGATCTGTACAGGCGGAAAGAAACGATTCAGGATGCGTGCTCGTGGCCGCAACCGCTGCTGCCATCTGATGCGAAGGTGCTTCTTGCAGGGCTTTTAAACGAAGGGGCTTGGGATCCCGCGCAGGCGCGCTGCGGTAGGCGGTAGACACAGCCACGGCCAGGATGCTTTTTCTTGGGGCGATAAACGGCGCAGCCGGGGTAGATGAAGTCTTCTTGCTGGTAGTTCCTTGCGGCTGTGATCTGTACAGGCGGAAAGAAACGATGCAGGATGCGTGCTCGTGGCCGCAGCCGCTGCTGCCAACTGATGCGAAGGTGCTTCTTGCAGGGCTTTTAAACGAAGGGGCATGGGATCCCGCGCGGGCGCGCTGCGGTAGGCGGTAGACACAGCCACGGCCAGGATGCTTTTTCTTGGGGCGATAAGCGGCGCAGCCGGGGTAGATGAAGTCTTCTTGCTGGCAGTTCCTTGCGGCTGTGATCTGTACAGGCGGAAAGAAACGATTCTGGATGCGTGCTCGTGGCCGCAACCGCTGCTGCCGTCTGATGCGAAGGTGCTTCTTGCAGGGCTTTTAAACGAAGGGGCTTGGGATCCCGCGCAGGCGCGCTGCGGTAGGCGGTAGACACAGCCACGGCCAGGATGCTTTTTCTTGGAGCGATAAGCGGCGCAGCCGGGGTAGATGAAGCTTTCTTGCTGGTAGTTCCTCGCGGCTGTGATCTGTACAGGCGGAAAGAAACGAATCAGGATGCGTGCTCGTGGCCGCAACCGCTGCTGCCAACTGATGCGAAGGTCCTTCTTGCAGGGCTTTTAAACCAAGGGACTTGGGATCCCGCGCAGGCGAGCTGCGGTAGCCGGTAGACACAGCCACGGCCAGGATGCTTTTTCTTGGGGCGATAAGCGGCGCAGCCGGGGTAGATGAAATCTTCTTGCTGGCAGTTCCTTGCGGTTGTGATCTGTACAGGCGGAAAGAAACGATTCAGGATGCGTGCTCGTGGCCGCAACCGCTGCTGCCAACTGATGCGAAGGCGCTTCTTGCAAGGCTTTTAAACCAAGGAGCTTGGGATCCCGCGCAGGCGCGCTGCGGTAGGCGGTAGACACAGCCACGGCCAGGATGCTTTTTTTTCGGGTGATAAGCGGCGCAGCCGGAGTAGATGAAGCCTTCTTGCTGGTAGTTCCTCGCGGCTGTGATCTGTAAGGCGGAAAGAAACGAAACAGGATGCGTGCTCGTGGCCGCAACCGCTGCTGCCAACTGATGCGAAGGTCCTTCTTGCAGGGCTTTTAAACCAAGGGGCTTGGGATCCCGCGCAGGCGAGCTGCGGTAGCCGGTAGACACAGCCACGGCCAGGATGCTTTTTCTTGGGGCGATAAGCGGCGCAGCCGGGGTAGATGAAGTCTTCTTGCTGGCAGTTCCTTGCGGTTGTGATCTGTACAGGCGGAAAGAAACGATGCAGGATGCGTGCTCGTGGCCGCATCCGCTGCTGCCAACTGATGCGAAGGTGCTTCTTGCAGGGCTTTTAAACGAAGGGGCTTGGGATCCCGCGCAGGCGCGCTGCGGTAGGCGGTAGACACAGCCACGGCCAGGATGCTTTTTTTTGGGGCGATAAGCGGCGCAGCCGGGGTAGATGAAGTCTTCTTGCTGGCAGTTCCTTGCGGCTGTGATCTGTACAGGCGGAAAGAAACGATTCAGGATGCGTGCTCGTGGCCGCAACCGCTGCTGCCATCTGATGCGAAGGTGCTTCTTTGCAGGGCTTTTAAACGAAGGGGCTTGGGATCCCGCGCAGGCGAGCTGCGGTAGCCGGTAGACACAGCTACGGCCAGGATGCTTTTTCTTGGGGCGATAAGCGGCGCAGCCGGGGTAGATGAAGTCTTCTTGCTGGCAGTTCCTTGCGGTTGTGATCTGTACAGGCGGAAAGAAACGATGCAGGATGCGTGCTCGTGGCCGCATCCGCTGCTGCCAACTGATGCGAAGGTGCTTCTTTGCAGGGCTTTTAAACGAAGGGGCTTGGGATCCCGCGCAGGCGCGCTGCGGTAGGCGGTAGACACAGCCACGGCCAGGATGCTTTTTTTTTGGGGCGATAAGCGGCGCAGCCGGGGTAGATGAAGTCTTCTTGCTGGCAGTTCCTTGCGGCTGTGATCTGTACAGGCGGAAAGAAACGATTCAGGATGCGTGCTCGTGGCCGCAACCGCTGCTGCCATCTGATGCGAAGGTGCTTCTTGCAGGGCTTTTAAACGAAGGGGCTTGGGATCCCGCGCAGGCGCGCTGCGGTAGGCGGTAGACAGCCACGGCCAGGATCCTTTTTCTTGGGGCGATAAACGGCGCAGCCAGGGTAGATGAAGTCTTCTTGCTGGTAGTTCCTTGCGGCTGTGATCTATACAGGCGGAAAGAAACGATTCAGAATGCGTGCTCGTGGCCGCAACCGCTGCTGCCAACTGATGCGAAGGTGCTTCTTGCAGGGCTTTTAAACCAAGGGGCTTGGGATCCCGCGCAGGCGCGCTGCGGTAGGCGGTAGACAGCCACGGCCGGGATGCTTTTTCTTGGGGCGATAAGCGGCGCAGCCGGGGTAGATGAAGTCTTCTTGCTGGCAGTTCCTTGCGGCTGTGATCTGTACAGGCGGAAAGAAACGATTCAGGATGCGTGCTCGTGGCCGCAACCGCTGCTGCCATCTGATGCGAAGGTGCTTCTTGCAGGGCTTTTAAACGAAGGGGCTTGGGATCCCGTGCAGGCGCGCTGCGGTAGGCGGTAGACACAGCCACGGCCAGGATGCTTTTTCTTGGGGCGATAAACGGCGCAGCCGGGGTAGATGAAGTCTTCTTGCTGGTAGTTCCTTGCGGCTGTGATCTGTACAGGCGGAAAGAAACGATGCAGGATGCGTGCTCGTGGCCGCATCCGCTGCTGCCAACTGATGCGAAGGTGCTTCTTGCAGGGCTTTTAAACGAAGGGGCTTGGGATCCCGCGCAGGCACGCTGCGGTAGGCGGTAGACACAGCCACGGCCAGGATGCTTTTTCTTGGGGCGATAAGCGGCGCAGCCGGGGTAGATGAAGTCTTCTTGCTGGCAGTTCCTTGCGGCTGTGATCTGTACAGGCGGAAAGAAACGATTCAGGATGCGTGCTCGTGGCCGCAACCGCTGCTGCCATCTGATGCGAAGGTGCTTCTTGCAGGGCTTTTAAACGAAGGGGCTTGGGATCCCGCGCAGGCGCGCTGCGGTAGGCGGTAGACACAGCCACGGCCAGGATGCTTTTTCTTGGGGCGATAAGCGGCGCAGCCGGGGTAGATGAAGTCTTCTTGCTGGCAGTTCCTTGCGGCTGTGATCTGTACAGGCGGAAAGAAACGATTCAGGATGCGTGCTCGTGGCCGCAACCGCTGCTGCCATCTGATGCGAAGGTGCTTCTTGCAGGGCTTTTAAACGAAGGGGCTTGGGATCCCGCGCAGGCGCGCTGCGGTAGGCGGTAGACACAGCCACGGCCAGGATGCTTTTTCTTGGGGCGATAAACGGCGCAGCCGGGGTAGATGAAGTCTTCTTGCTGGTAGTTCCTTGCGGCTGTGATCTGTACAGGCGGAAAGAAACGATGCAGGATGCGTGCTCGTGGCCGCAGCCGCTGCTGCCAACTGATGCGAAGGTGCTTCTTGCAGGGCTTTTAAACGAAGGGGCTTGGGATCCCGCGCAGGCGCGCTGCGGTAGGCGGTAGACACAGCCACGGCCAGGATGCTTTTTCTTGGGGCGATAAGCGGCGCAGCCGGGCTAGATGAAGTCTTCTTGCTGGCAGTTCCTTGCGGCTGTGATCTGTACAGGCGGAAAGAAACGATTCTGGATGCGTGCTCGTGGCCGCAACCGCTGCTGCCGTCTGATGCGAAGGTGCTTCTTGCAGGGCTTTTAAACGAAGGGGCTTGGGATCCCGCGCAGGCGCGCTGCGGTAGGCGGTAGACACAGCCACGGCCAGGATGCTTTTTCTTGGAGCGATAAGCGGCGCAGCCGGGGTAGATGAAGCCTTCTTGCTGGTAGTTCCTCGCGGCTGTGATCTGTACAGGCGGAAAGAAACGAATCAGGATGCGTGCTCGTGGCCGCAACCGCTGCTGCCAACTGATGCGAAGGTCCTTCTTGCAGGGCTTTTAAACCAAGGGACTTGGGATCCCGCGCAGGCGAGCTGCGGTAGCCGGTAGACACAGCCACGGCCAGGATGCTTTTTCTTGGGGCGATAAGCGGCGCAGCCGGGGTAGATGAAATCTTCTTGCTGGCAGTTCCTTGCGGTTGTGATCTGTACAGGCGGAAAGAAACGATTCAGGATGCGTGCTCGTGGCCGCAACCGGTGCTGCCAACTGATGCGAAGGTGCTTCTTGCAGGGCTTTTAAACCAAGGGGCTGGGGATTCCCGCGCAGGCGCGCTGCGGTAGGCGGTAGACATAGCCACGGCCAGGATGCTTTTTCTTGGGGCGATAAGCGGCGGAGCCGGGGTAGATGAAGTCTTCTTGCTGGCAGTTCCTTGCGGTAGTGATCTGTACAGGCGGAAAGAAACGATTCAGGATGCGTGCTCGTGGCCGCAACCGCTGCTGCTAACTGATGCGAAGGTGCTTCTTGCAGGGCTTTTAAACGAAGGGGCTTGGGATCCCGCGCAGGCGCGCTGCGATAGGCGGTAGACACAGCCACGGCCAGGATGCTTTTTCTTGGGGCGATAAGCGGCGCAGCCGAGGTAGATGAAGTCTTCTTGCTGGCAGTTCCTTGCGGCTGTGATCTGTACAGGCGGAAAGAAAAGATTCAGGATGCGTGCTCGTGGCCGCAACCGGTGCTGCCAACTGATGCGAAGGTGCTTCTTGCAGGGCTTTTAAACCAAGGGGCTGGGGATTCCCGCGCAGGCGCGCTGCGGTAGGCGGTAGACATAGCCACGGCCAGGATGCTTTTTCTTGGGGCGATAAGCGGCGGAGCCGGGGTAGATGAAGTCTTCTTGCTGGCAGTTCTTTGCGGTAGTGATCTGTACAGGCGGAAAGAAACGATTCAGGATGCGTGCTCGTGGCCGCAACCGCTGCTGCTAACTGATGCGAAGGTGCTTCTTGCAGGGCTTTTAAACGAAGGGGCTTGGGATCCCGCGCAGGCGCGCTGCGGTAGGCGGTAGACACAGCCACGGCCAGGATGCTTTTTCTTGGGGCGATAAGCGGCGCAGCCGGGGTAGATGAAGTCTTCTTGCTGGTAGTTCCTTGCGGCTGTGATCTATACAGGCGGAAAGAAACGATTCAGAATGCGTGCTCGTGGCCGCAACCGCTGCTGCCAACTGATGCGAAGGTGCTTCTTGCAGTGCTTTTAAACCAAGGGGCTTGGGATCCAGGGCAGGCGCGCTGCGGTAGGCGGTAGACACAGCCACGGCCAGGATTCTTTTTCTTGTTGCGATAAGCGGCGCAGCCGGGGTAGATGAAGTCTTCTTGCTGGCAGTTCCTTGCGGCTGTGATCTGTAAAGGCAGAAAGAAACGATGCAGGATGCGTGCTCGTGGCCGCAACCGCTGCTGCCAACTGATGCGAAGGTGCTTCTTGCAGGGCTTTTAAACCAAGGAGCTTGGGATTCCGCGCAGGCGCGCTGCGGTAGGCGATAGACACAGCCACGGCCGGGATGCTTTTTCTTGGGGTGATAAGCTGCGCAGCCGGGGTAGATGAAGTCTTCTTGCTGGTAGTTCCTTGCGGTTGTGATCTGTACAGACGGAAGGAAACGATTCAGGATGCGTGCTCGTGGCCGCAACCGCTGCTGCCAACTGATGCGAAGGTGCTTCTTGCAGGGCTTTTAATCCAAGGGGCTTGGGATCCCGCGCAGGCGCACTGCGGTAGGCGGTAGACACAGCCACGGCCAGGATGCTTTTTCTTGGGGCGATAAGCGGCGCAGCCGGGGTAGATGAAGTCTTCTTGCTGGTAGTTCCTTGCTGCTGTGATCTGTATAGGCGAAAAGAAACGATTCAGGATGCGTGCTCGTGGCCGCAACCGCTGCTGCAAACTGATGCGAAAGTGCTTCTTGCAGGGCTTTTAATCCAAGGGGCTTGGGATCCCCCGCAGGCGCGCTGCGGTAGGCGGTAGACACAGCCACGGCCAGGATGCTTTTTCTTGGGGCGATAAGCTGCGCAGCCGGGGTAGATGAAGTCTTCTTGCTGGTAGTTCCTTGCGGCTGTGATCTGTACAGGCGGAAAGAAACGATTCAGGATGCGTGCTCGTGGCCGCAACCGGTGCTGCCAACTGATGCGAAGGTGCTTCTTGCAGGGCTTTTAAACCAAGGGGCTGGGGATTCCCGCGCAGGCGCGCTGCGGTAGTCGGTAGGCACAGCCACGGCCAGGATGCTTTTTCTTGGGGCGATAAGCGGCGCAGCCGGGGTAGATGAAGCCTTCTTGCTGGTAGTTCCTCGCGGCTGTGATCTGTACAGGCGGAAAGAAACGATTCAGGATGCGTGCTCGTGGCCGCAGCCGCTGCTCCCAACTGATGCGAAGGTGCTTCTTGCAGGGCTTTTGAACCAAGGGGCTTGGGATCCCGCGCAGGCGCGCTGCGGTAGGCGGTAGACAAAGTCACGGCCGGGATGCTTTTTCTTGGGGCGATAAGCGGCGGAGCCGGGGTATATGAAGTCTTCTTGCTGGCAGTTCTTTGCGGCAGTGTTATGTACAGGCGGAAAGAAACGATTCAGGATGCGTGCTCGTGGCCGCAACCGCTGCTGCCAACTGATGCGAAGGTGCTTCTTGCAGGGCTTTTAAACCAAGGGGCTTGGGATCCCGCGCAGGTGCGCTGCGGTAGGCGGTAGACACAGCCATGGCCAGGATGCTTTTTTTTCGGGTGATAAGCGGCGCAGCCGGAGTAGATGAAGCCTTCTTGCTGGTAGTTCCTCGCGGCTGTGATCTGTAAGGCGGAAAGAAACGAAACAGGATGCGTGCTCGTGGCCGCAACCGCTGCTGCCAACTGATGCGAAGGTCCTTCTTGCAGGGCTTTTAAACCAAGGGGCTTGGGATCCCGCGCAGGCGAGCTGCGGTAGCCGGTAGACACAGCCACGGCGAGGATGCTTTTTCTTGGGGCGATAAGCGGCGCAGCCGGGGTAGATGAAGTCTTCTTGCTGGCAGTTCCTTGCGGTTGTGATCTGTACAGGCGGAAAGAAACGATGCAGGATGCGTGCTCGTGGCCGCATCCGCTGCTGCCAACTGATGCGAAGGTGCTTCTTGCAGGGCTTTTAAACGAAGGGGCTTGGGATCCCGCGCAGGCGCGCTGCGATAGGCGGTAGACACAGCCACGGCCAGGATGCTTTTTTTTGGGGCGATAAGCGGCGCAGCCGGGGTAGATGAAGTCTTCTTGCTGGCAGTTCCTTGCGGCTGTGATCTGTACAGGCGGAAAGAAACGATTCAGGATGCGTGCTCGTGGCCGCAACCGCTGCTGCCATCTGATGCGAAGGTGCTTCTTGCAGGGCTTTTAAACGAAGGGGCTTGGGATCCCGCGCAGGCGCGCTGCGGTAGGCGGTAGACAGCCACGGCCAGGATCCTTTTTCTTGGGGCGATAAACGGCGCAGCCAGGGTAGATGAAGTCTTCTTGCTGGTAGTTCCTTGCGGCTGTGATCTATACAGGCGGAAAGAAACGATTCAGAATGCGTGCTCGTGGCCGCAACCGCTGCTGCCAACTGATGCGAAGGTGCTTCTTGCAGGGCTTTTAAACCAAGGGGCTTGGGATCCCGCGCAGGCGCGCTGCGGTAGGCGGTAGACAGCCACGGCCGGGATGCTTTTTCTTGGGGCGATAAGCGGCGCAGCCGGGGTAGATGAAGTCTTCTTGCTGGCAGTTCCTTGCGGCTGTGATCTGTACAGGCGGAAAGAAACGATTCAGGATGCGTGCTCGTGGCCGCAACCGCTGCGGCGAACTGATGCGAAGGTGCTTCTTGCAGGGCTTTTAAACCAAGAGGTTTGGGATCCCTCGCAGGCGCGCTGCGTTAGGCGGTAGACAAAGTCACGGCCGGGATGCTTTTTCTTGGGGCGATAAGCGGCGGAGCCGGGGTATATGAAGTCTTCTTGCTGGCAGTTCTTTGCGGCAGTGATATGTACAGGCGGAAAGAAACGATTCAGGATGCGTGCTCGTGGCCGCAACCGCTGCTGCCAACTGATGCGAAGGTGCTTCTTGCAGGGCTTTTAAACCAAGGGGCTTGGGATCCCGCGCAGGCGCGCTGCGGTAGGCGGTAGACACAGCCATGGCCAGGATGCTTTTTCTTGTGGCGATAAGCGGCGCAGCCGGGGTAGATGAAGTCTTCTTGCTGGCAGTTCCTTGCGGTTGTGATCTGTACAGGCGGAAAGAAACGATGCAGGATGCGTGCTCGTGGCCGCATCCGCTGCTGCCAACTGATGCGAAGGTGCTTCTTGCAGGGCTTTTAAACGAAGGGGCTTGGGATCCCGCGCAGGCGCGCTGCGGTAGGCGGTAGACACAGCCACGGCCAGGATGCTTTTTCTTGGGGCGATAAGCGGCGCAGCCGGGGTAGATGAAGTCTTCTTGCTGGCAGTTCCTTGCGGCTGTGATCTGTACAGGCGGAAAGAAACGATTCAGGATGCGTGCTCGTGGCCGCAACCGCTGCTGCCATCTGATGCGAAGGTGCTTCTTGCAGGGCTTTTAAACGAAGGGGCTTGGGATCCCGCGCAGGCGCGCAGCGGTAGGCGGTAGACACAGCCACGGCCAGGATGCTTTTTCTTGGGGCAATAAACGGCGCAGCCGGGGTAGATGAAGTCTTCTTGCTGGCAGTTCCTTGCGGCTGTGATCTATACAGGCGGAAAGAAACGATTCAGAATGCGTGCTCGTGGCCGCAACCACTGCTGCCAACTGATGCGAAGGTGCTTCTTGCAGGGCTTTTAAACCAAGGGGCTTGGGATCCCGCGCAGGCGCGCTGCGGTAGGCGGTAGACAGCCACGGCCGGGATGCTTTTTCTTGGGGCGATAAGCGGCGCAGCCGGGGTAGATGAAGTCTTCTTGCTGGCAGTCCCTTGCGGCTGTGATCTGTACAGGCGGAAAGAAACGATTCAGGATGCGTGCTCGTGGCCGCAACCGCTGCTGCCATCTGATGCGAAGGTGCTTCTTGCAGGGCTTTTAAACGAAGGGGCTTGGGATCCCGCGCAGGCGCGCTGCGGTAGGCGGTAGACACAGCCACGGCCAGGATGCTTTTTCTTGGGGTGATAAACGGCGCAGCCGGGGTAGATGAAGTCTTCTTGCTGGTAGTTCCTTGCGGCTGTGATCTGTACAGGCGGAAAGAAACGATTCAGGATGCTTGCTCGTGGCCGCAACCGCTGCTGCCATCTGATGCGAAGGTGCTTCTTGCAGGGCTTTTAAACCAAGGGGCTTGGGATCCCGCGCAGGCGCGCTGCGGTAGGCGGTAGACACAGCCATGGCCAGGATGCTTTTTCTTGGGGCGATAAGCGGCGCAGCCGGGGTAGATGAAGTCTTCTTGCTTGCAGTTCCTTGCGGCTGTGATCTGCACAGGCGGAAAGAAACGATTCAGGATGCGTGCTTGTGGCCGCAACCGCTGCTGCCAGCTGATGCGAAGGTGCTTCTTGCAGGGCTTTTAAACCAAGGGGCTTGGGATCCCGCGCAGGCGCGCTGCGGTAGGCGGTAGGCACAGCCACGGAGAGGATGCTTTTTCTTGGGGCGATAAGCGGCGCAGCCGGGGTAGATGAAGCCTTCTTGCTGGTAGTTCCTCGCGGCTGTGATCTGTACAGGCGGAAAGAAACGATTCAGGATGCGTGCTCGTGGCCGCAGCCGCTGCTGCCAACTGATGCGAAGGTGCTTCTTGCAGGGCTTTTGAACCAAGGGGCTTGGGATCCCGCGCAGGCGCGCTGCGGTAGGCGGTAGACACAGACACGGCCAGGATGCTTTTTCTTGGGGCGACATACGGCGCAGCCGGGGTAGATGAAGTCTTCTTGCTGGCAGTTCCTTGCGGCTGTGATCTGTACAGGCGGAAAGAAACGATTCAGGATGCGTGCTCGTGGCCGCAACCGCTGCGGCGAACTGATGCGAAGGTGCTTCTTGCAGGGCTTTTAAACCAAGAGGTTTGGGATCCCTCGCAGGCGCGCTGCGTTAGGCGGTAGACAAAGTCACGGCCGGGATGCTTTTTCTTGGGGCGATAAGCGGCGGAGCCGGGGTATATGAAGTCTTCTTGCTGGCAGTTCTTTGCGGCAGTGATATGTACAGGCGGAAAGAAACGATTCAGGATGCGTGCTCGTGGCCGCAACCGCTGCTGCCAACTGATGCGAAGGTGCTTCTTGCAGGGCTTTTAAACCAAGGGGCTTGGGATCCCGCGCAGGCGCGCTGCGGTAGGCGGTAGACACAGCCATGGCCAGGATGCTTTTTCTTGTGGCGATAAGCGGCGCAGCCGGGGTAGATGAAGTCTTCTTGCTTGCAGTTCCTTGCGGCTGTGATCTGCACAGACGGAAAGAAACGATTCAGGATGCGTGCTCGTGGCCGCAACCGCTGCTGCCAACTGATGCGAAGGCGCTTCTTGCAAGGCTTTTAAACCAAGGAGCTTGGGATCCCGCGCAGGCGCGCTGCGGTAGGCGGTAGACACAGCCACGGCCAGGATGCTTTTTTTTCGGGCGATAAGCGGCGCAGCCGGGGTAGATGAAGCCTTCTTGCTGGTAGTTCCTCGCGGCTGTGATCTGTACAGGCGGAAAGAAACGAAACAGGATGCGTGCTCGTGGCCGCAACCGCTGCTGCCAACTGATGCGAAGGTCCTTCTTGCAGGGCTTTTAAACCAAGGGGCTTGGGATCCCGCGCAGGCGAGCTGCGGTAGCCGGTAGGCACAGCCACGGCCAGGATGCTTTTTCTTGGGGCGATAAGCGGCGCAGCCGGGGTAGATGAAGTCTTCTTGCTGGCAGTTCCTTGCGGTGTTGATCTGTACAGGCGGAAAGAAACGATGCAGGATGCGTGCTCGTGGCCGCATCCGCTGCTGCCAACTGATGCGAAGGTGCTTCTTGCAGGGCTTTTAAACGAAGGGGCTTGGGATCCCGCGCAGGCGCGCTGCGGTAGGCAGTAGACACAGCCACGGCCAGGATGCTTTTTCTTGGGGCGATAAGCGGCGCAGCCGGGGTAGATGAAGTCTTCTTGCTGGCAGTTCCTTGCGGCTGTGATCTGTACAGGCGGAAAGAAACGATTCAGGATGCGTGCTCGTGGCCGCAACCGCTGCTGCCATCTGATGCGAAGATGCTTCTTGCAGGGCTTTTAAACGAAGGGGCTTGGGATCACGCGCAGGCGCGCAGCGGTCGGCGGTAGACACAGCCACGGCCAGGATGCTTTTTCTTGGGGCAATAAACGGCGCAGCCGGGGTAGATGAAGTCTTCTTGCTGGTAGTTCCTTGCGGCTGTGATCTATACAGGCGGAAAGAAACGATTCAGAATGCGTGCTCGTGGCCGCAACCACTGCTGCCAACTGATGCGAAGGTGCTTCTTGCAGGGCTTTTAAAGCAAGGGGCTTGGGATCCCGCGCAGGCGCGCTGCGGTAGGCGGTAGACAGCCACGGCCGGGATGCTTTTTCTTGGGGCGATAAGCGGCGCAGCCGGGGTAGATGAAGTCTTCTTGCTGGCAGTCCCTTGCGGCTGTGATCTGTACAGGCGGAAAGAAACGATTCAGGATGCGTGCTCGTGGCCGCAACCGCTGCTGCCATCAGATGCGAAGGTGCTTCTTGCAGGGCTTTTAAACCAAGGGACTTGGGATCCCGCGCAGGCGAGCTGCGGTAGCCGGTAGACACAGCCACGGCCAGGATGCTTTTTCTTGGGGCGATAAGCGGCGCAGCCGGGGTAGATGAAGTCTTCTTGCTGGCAGTTCCTTGCGGCTGTGATCTGTACAGGCGGAAAGAAACGATGCAGGATGCGTGCTCGTGGCCGAATCCGCTGCTGCCAACTGATGCGAAGGTGCTTCTTGCAGGGCTTTTAAACGAAGGGGCTTGGGATCCCGCGCAGGCGCGCTGCGGTAGGCGGTAGACACAGCCACGGCCAGGATGCTTTTTCTTGGGGCGATAAGCGGCGCAGCCGGGGTAGATGAAGTCTTCTTGCTGGCAGTTCCTTGCGGCTGTGATCTGTACAGGCGGAAAGAAACGATTCAGGATGCGTGCTCGTGGCCGAATCCGCTGCTGCCAACTGATGCGAAGGTGCTTCTTGCAGGGCTTTTAAACGAAGGGGCTTGGGATCCCGCGCAGGCGAGCTGCGGTCGGCGGTAGACACAGCCACGGCCAGGATGCTTTTTCTTGGGGCGATAAACGGCGCAGCCGGGGTAGATGAAGTCTTCTTGCTGGTAGTTCCTTGCGGCTGTGATCTGTACAGGCGGAAAGAAACGATGCAGGATGCGTGCTCGTGGCCGAATCCGCTGCTGCCAACTGATGCGAAGGTGCTTCTTGCAGGGCTTTTAAACGAAGGGGCTTGGGATCCCGCGCAGGCGCGCTGCGGTAGGCGGTAGACACAGCCACGGCCAGGATGCTTTTTCTTGGGGCGATAAGCGGCGCAGCCGGGGTAGATGAAGTCTTCTTGCTGGCAGTTCCTTGCGGCTGTGATCTGTACAGGCGGAAAGAAACGATTCAGGATGCATGCTCGTGGCCGCAACCGCTGCTGCCATCAGATGCGAAGGTGCTTCTTGCAGGGCTTTTAAACGAAGGGGCTTGGGATCCCGCGCAGGCGCGCTGCGGTAGGCGGTAGACACAGCCACGGCCAGGATGCTTTTTCTTGGAGCGATAAGCGGCACAGCCGGGGTAGATGAAGCCTTCTTGCTGGTAGTTCCTCGCGGCTGTGATCTGTGCAGGCGGAAAGAAACGAATCAGGATGCGTGCTCGTGGCCGCAACCGCTGCTGCCAACTGATGCGAAGGTCCTTCTTGCAGGGCTTTTAAACCAAGGGACTTGGGATCCCGCGCAGGCGAGCTGCGGTAGCCGGTAGACACAGCCACGGCCAGGATGCTTTTTCTTGGGGCGATAAGCGGCGCAGCCGGGGTAGATGAAGTCTTCTTGCTGGCAGTTCCTTGCGGTTGTGATCTGTACAGGCGGAAAGAAACGATTCAGGATGCGTGCTCGTGGCCGCAACCGGTGCTGCCAACTGATGCGAAGGTGCTTCTTGCAGGGCTTTTAAACCAAGGGGCTGGGGATTCCCGCGCAGGCGCGCTGCGGTAGGCGGTAGACATAGCAACGGCCAGGATGCTTTTTCTTGGGGCGATAAGCGGCGGAGCCGGGGTAGATGAAGTCTTCTTGCTGGCAGTTCCTTGCGGTTGTGATCTGTACAGGCGGAAAGAAACGATTCAGGATGCGTGCTCGTGGCCGCAACCGCTGCTGCTAACTGATGCGAAGGTGCTTCTTGCAGGGCTTTTAAACGAAGGGGCTTGGGATCCCGCGCAGGCGCGCTGCGGTAGGCGGTAGACACAGCCACGGCCAGGATGCTTTTTCTTGGGGCGATAAGCGGCGCAGCCGAGGTAGATGAAGTCTTCTTGCTGGCAGTTCCTTGCGGCTGTGATCTGTACAGGCGGAAAGAAACGATTCAGGATGCGTGCTCGTGGCCGCAACCGCTGCTTCCATCTGATGCGAAGGTGCTTCTTGCAGGGCGTTTACACGAAGGGGCTTGGGATCCCGCGCAGGCGCGCTGCGGTAGGCGGTAGACACAGCCACGGCCAGGATGCTTTTTCTTGGGGCGATAAGCGGCGCATCCGGGGTAGATGAAGTCTTCTTGCTGGTAGTTCCTTGCGGCTGTGATCTATACAGGCGGAAAGAAACGATTCAGAATGCGTGCTCGTGGCCGCAACCGCTGCTGCCAACTGATGCGAAGGTGCTTCTTGCAGTGCTTTTAAACCAAGGGGCTTGGGATCCCGGGCAGGCGCGCTGCGGTAGGCGGTAGACACAGCCACGGCCAGGATTCTTTTTCTAGGGGCGATAAACGGCGCAGCCGGGGTAGATGAAGTCTTCTTGCTGGCAGTTCCTTGCGGCTGTGATCTGTAAAGGCGGAAAGAAACGATTCAGGATGCGTGCTCGTGGCCGCAACCGCTGCTGCCAACTGATGCGAAGGTGCTTCTTGCAGGGCTTTTAAACCAAGGAGCTTGGGATTCCGCGCAGGCGCGCTGCGGTAGGCGGTAGACACAGCCACGGCCAGGATGCTTTTTCTTGGGGCGATAAGCTGCGCAGCCGGGGTAGATGAAGTCTTCTTGCTGGTAGTTCCTTGCGGCTGTGATCTGTACAGGCGGAAAGAAACGATTCAGGATGCGTGCTCGTGGCCGCAACCGGTGCTGCCAACTGATGCGAAGGTGCTTCTTGCAGGGCTTTTAAACCAAGGGGCTGGGGATTCCCGCGCAGGCGCGCTGCGGTAGGCGGTAGACATAGCCACGGCCAGGATGCTTTTTCTTGGGGCGATAAGCGGCGGAGCCGGGGTAGATGAAGTCTTCTTGCTGGCAGTTCCTTGCGGTTGTGATCTGTACAGGCGGAAAGAAACGATTCAGGATGCGTGCTCGTGGCCGCAACCGCTGCTGCTAACTGATGCGAAGGTGCTTCTTGCAGGGCTTTTAAACGAAGGGGCTTGGGATCCCGCGCAGGCGCGCTGCGGTAGGCGGTAGACACAGCCACGGCCAGGATGCTTTTTCTTGGGGCGATAAGCGGCGCAGCCGAGGTAGATGAAGTCTTCTTGCTGGCAGTTCCTTGCGGCTGTGATCTGTACAGGCGGAAAGAAACGATTCAGGATGCGTGCTCGTGGCCGCAACCGCTGCTTCCATCTGATGCGAAGGTGCTTCTTGCAGGGCTTTTAAACCAAGGGGCTTGGGATCTCGCGCAGGCGCGCTGCGGTAGGCGGTAGACACAGCCACGGCCAGGATGCTTTTGCTTGGGGCGATAAGCGGCGCAGCCGAGGTAGATGAAGTCTTCTTGCTGGCAGTTCCTTGCGGCTGTGATCTGTAAAGGCGGAAAGAAACGATTCTGGATGCGTGCTCGTGGCCGCAACCGCTGCTGCCAACTGATGCGAAGGTGCTTCTTGCAGGGCTTTTAAACCAAGGGGCTTGGGATCCCGCGCAGGCTCGCTGCGGTAGGCGATAGACACAGCCACGGCCGGGATGCTTTTTCTTGGGGCGATAAGCTGCGCAGCCGGGGTAGATGAAGTCTTCTTGCTGGTAGTTCCTTGCGGCTGTGATCTGTACAGGCGGAAAGAAACGATTCAGGATGCGTGCTCGTGGCCGCAACCGCTGCTGCCAACTGATGCGAAGGTGCTTCTTGCAGGGCTTTTAATCCAAGGGGCTTGGGATCCCGCGCAGGCGCGCTGCGGTAGGCGGTAGACACAGCCACGGCCAGGATGCTTTTTCTTGGGGCGATAAGCGGCGGAGCCGGGGTAGATGAAGTCTTCTTGCTGGTAGTTCCTTGCGGCTGTGATCTGTACAGGCGGAAAGAAACGATTCAGGATGCGTGCTCGTGGCCGCAACCGGTGCTGCCAACTGATGCGAAGGTGCTTCTTGCAGGGCTTTTAAACCAAGGGGCTGGGGATTCCCGCGCAGGCGCGCTGCGGTAGGCGGTAGACATAGCAACGGCCAGGATGCTTTTTCTTGGGGTGATAAGCTGCGCAGCCGGGGTAGATGAAGTCTTCTTGCTGGTAGTTCCTTGCGGTTGTGATCTGTACAGACGGAAGGAAACGATTCAGGATGCGTGCTCGTGGCCGCAACCGCTGCTGCCAACTGATGCGAAGGTGCTTCTTGCAGGGCTTTTAATCCAAGGGGCTTGGGATCCCGCGCAGGCGCGCTGCGGTAGGCGGTAGACACAGCCACGGCCAGGATGCTTTTTCTTGGGGCGATAAACGGCGCAGCCGGGGTAGATGAAGTCTTCTTGCTGGTAGTTCCTTGCGGCTGTGATCTGTACAGGCGGAAAGAAACGATGCAGGATGCGTGCTCGTGGCCGCATCCGCTGCTGCCAACTGATGCGAAGGTGCTTCTTGCAGGGCTTTTAAACGAAGGGGCTTGGGATCCCGCGCAGGCGCGCTGCGGTAGGCGGTAGACACAGCCACGGCCAGGATGCTTTTTCTTGGGGCGATAAGCGGCGCAGCCGGGGTAGATGAAGTCTTCTTGCTGGCAGTTCCTTGCGGCTGTGATCTGTACAGGCGGAAAGAAACGATTCAGGATGCATGCTCGTGGCCGCAACCGCTGCTGCCATCAGATGCGAAGGTGCTTCTTGCAGGGCTTTTAAACGAAGGGGCTTGGGATCCCGCGCAGGCGCGCTGCGGTAGGCGGTAGACACAGCCACGGCCAGGATGCTTTTTCTTGGAGCGATAAGCGGCACAGCCGGGGTAGATGAAGCCTTCTTGCTGGTAGTTCCTCGCGGCTGTGATCTGTGCAGGCGGAAAGAAACGAATCAGGATGCGTGCTCGTGGCCGCAACCGCTGCTGCCAACTGATGCGAAGGTCCTTCTTGCAGGGCTTTTAAACCAAGGGGCTGGGGATTCCGCGCAGGCGCGCTGCGGTAGGCGATAGACACAGCCACGGCCGGGATGCTTTTTCTTGGGGTGATAAGCTGCGCAGCCGGGGTAGATGAAGTCTTCTTGCTGGTAGTTCCTTGCGGTTGTGATCTGTACAGACGGAAGGAAACGATTCAGGATGCGTGCTCGTGGCCGCAACCGCTGCTGCCAACTGATGCGAAGGTGCTTCTTGCAGGGCTTTTATTCCAAGGGGCTTGGGATCCCGCGCAGGCGCGCTGCGGTAGGCGATAGACACAGCCACGGCCGGGATGCTTTTTCTTGGGGTGATAAGCTGCGCAGCCGGGGTAGATGAAGTCTTCTTGCTGGTAGTTCCTTGCGGTTGTGATCTGTACAGACGGAAGGAAACGATTCAGGATGCGTGCTCGTGGCCGCAACCGCTGCTGCAAACTGATGCGAAGGTGCTTCTTGCAGGGCTTTTATTCCAAGGGGCTTGGGATCCCGCGCAGGCGCGCTGCGGTAGGCGGTAGACACAGCCACGGCCAGGATGCTTTTTCTTGGGGCGATAAGCGGCGCAGCCGGGGTAGATGAAGTCTTCTTGCTGGTAGTTCCTTGCTGCTGTGATCTGTATGGGCGAAAAGAAACGATTCAGGATGCGTGCTCGTGGCCGCAACCGCTGCTGCAAACTGATGCGAAGGTGCTTCTTGCAGGGCTTTTAATCCAAGGGGCTTGGGAGCCCCCGCAGGCGCGCTGCGGTAGGCGGTAGACACAGCCACGGCCAGGATGCTTTTTCTTGGGGCGATAAGCTGCGCAGCCGGGGTAGATGAAGTCTTCTTGCTGGTAGTTCCTTGCGGCTGTGATCTGTACAGGCGGAAAGAAACGATTCAGGATGCGTGCTCGTGGCCGCAACCGGTGCTGCCAACTGATGCGAAGGTGCTTCTTGCAGGGCTTTTAAACCAAGGGGCTGGGGATTCCCGCGCAGGCGCGCTGCGGTAGGCGGTAGACATAGCCACGGCCAGGATGCTTTTTCTTGGGGCGATAAGCGGCGGAGCCGGGGTAGATGAAGTCTTCTTGCTGGCAGTTCCTTGCGGTTGTGATCTGTACAGGCGGAAAGAAACGATTCAGGATGCGTGCTCGTGGCCGCAACCGCTGCTGCTAACTGATGCGAAGGTGCTTCTTGCAGGGCTTTTAAACGAAGGGGCTTGGGATCCCGCGCAGGCGCGCTGCGGTAGGCGGTAGACACAGCCACGGCCAGGATGCTTTTTCTTGGGGCGATAAGCGGCGCAGCCGAGGTAGATGAAGTCTTCTTGCTGGCAGTTCCTTGCGGCTGTGATCTGTACAGGCGGAAAGAAACGATTCAGGATGCGTGCTCGTGGCCGCAACCGCTGCTTCCATCTGATGCGAAGGTGCTTCTTGCAGGGCTTTTAATCCAAGGGGCTGGGGATTCCCGCGCAGGCGCGCTGCGGTAGGCGGTAGACATAGCAACGGCCAGGATGCTTTTTCTTGGGGCGATAAGCGGCGGAGCCGGGGTAGATGAAGTCTTCTTGCTGGCAGTTCCTTGCGGTTGTGATCTGTACAGGCGGAAAGAAACGATTCAGGATGCGTGCTCGTGGCCGCAACCGCTGCTGCTAACTGATGCGAAGGTGCTTCTTGCAGGGCTTTTAAACGAAGGGGCTTGGGATCCCGCGCAGGCGCGCTGCGGTAGGCGGTAGACACAGCCACGGCCAGGATGCTTTTTCTTGGGGCGATAAGCGGCGCAGCCGAGGTAGATGAAGTCTTCTTGCTGGCAGTTCCTTGCGGCTGTGATCTGTACAGGCGGAAAGAAACGATTCAGGATGCGTGCTCGTGGCCGCAACCGCTGCTTCCATCTGATGCGAAGGTGCTTCTTGCAGGGCTTTTAAACCAAGGGGCTTGGGATCTCGCGCAGGCGCGCTGCGGTAGGCGGTAGACACAGCCACGGCCAGGATGCTTTTGCTTGGGGCGATAAGCGGCGCAGCCGAGGTAGATGAAGTCTTCTTGCTGGCAGTTCCTTGCGGCTGTGATCTGTAAAGGCGGAAAGAAACGATTCTGGATGCGTGCTCGTGGCCGCAACCGCTGCTGCCAACTGATGCGAAGGTGCTTCTTGCAGGGCTTTTAAACCAAGGGGCTTGGGATCCCGCGCAGGCTCGCTGCGGTAGGCGATAGACACAGCCACGGCCGGGATGCTTTTTCTTGGGGCGATAAGCTGCGCAGCCGGGGTAGATGAAGTCTTCTTGCTGGTAGTTCCTTGCGGCTGTGATCTGTACAGGCGGAAAGAAACGATTCAGGATGCGTGCTCGTGGCCGCAACCGCTGCTGCCAACTGATGCGAAGGTGCTTCTTGCAGGACTTTTAATCCAAGGGGCTTGGGATCCCGCGCAGGCGCGCTGCGGTAGGCGGTAGACACAGCCACGGCCAGGATGCTTTTTCTTGGGGCGATAAGCGGCGGAGCCGGGGTAGATGAAGTCTTCTTGCTGGTAGTTCCTTGCGGCTGTGATCTGTACAGGCGGAAAGAAACGATTCAGGATGCGTGCTCGTGGCCGCAACCGGTGCTGCCAACTGATGCGAAGGTGCTTCTTGCAGGGCTTTTAAACCAAGGGGCTGGGGATTCCCGCGCAGGCGCGCTGCGGTAGGCGGTAGACATAGCAACGGCCAGGATGCTTTTTCTTGGGGTGATAAGCTGCGCAGCCGGGGTAGATGAAGTCTTCTTGCTGGTAGTTCCTTGCGGTTGTGATCTGTACAGACGGAAGGAAACGATTCAGGATGCGTGCTCGTGGCCGCAACCGCTGCTGCCAACTGATGCGAAGGTGCTTCTTGCAGGGCTTTTAATCCAAGGGGCTTGGGATCCCGCGCAGGCGCGCTGCGGTAGGCGGTAGACACAGCCACGGCCACGATGCTTTTTCTTGGGGCGATAAACGGCGCAGCCGGGGTAGATGAAGTCTTCTTGCTGGTAGTTCCTTGCGGCTGTGATCTGTACAGGCGGAAAGAAACGATGCAGGATGCGTGCTCGTGGCCGCATCCGCTGCTGCCAACTGATGCGAAGGTGCTTCTTGCAGGGCTTTTAAACGAAGGGGCTTGGGATCCCGCGCAGGCGCGCTGCGGTAGGCGGTAGACACAGCCACGGCCAGGATGCTTTTTCTTGGGGCGATAAGCGGCGCAGCCGGGGTAGATGAAGTCTTCTTGCTGGCAGTTCCTTGCGGCTGTGATCTGTACAGGCGGAAAGAAACTATTCAGGATGCATGCTCGTGGCCGCAACCGCTGCTGCCATCAGATGCGAAGGTGCTTCTTGCAGGGCTTTTAAACGAAGGGGCTTGGGATCCCGCGCAGGCGCGCTGCGGTAGGCGGTAGACACAGCCACGGCCAGGATGCTTTTTCTTGGAGCGATAAGCGGCACAGCCGGGGTAGATGAAGCCTTCTTGCTGGTAGTTCCTCGCGGCTGTGATCTGTGCAGGCGGAAAGAAACGAATCAGGATGCGTGCTCGTGGCCGCAACCGCTGCTGCCAACTGATGCGAAGGTCCTTCTTGCAGGGCTTTTAAACCAAGGGACTTGGGATCCCGCGCAGGCGAGCTGCGGTAGCCGGTAGACACAGCCACGGCCAGGATGCTTTTTCTTGGGGCGATAAGCGGCGCAGCCGGGGTAGATGAAGTCTTCTTGCTGGCAGTTCCTTGCGGTTGTGATCTGTACAGGCGGAAAGAAACGATTCAGGATGCGTGCTCGTGGCCGCAACCGGTGCTGCCAACTGATGCGAAGGTGCTTCTTGCAGGGCTTTTAAACCAAGGGGCTGGGGATTCCCGCGCAGGCGCGCTGCGGTAGGCGGTAGACATAGCAACGGCCAGGATGCTTTTTCTTGGGGCGATAAGCGGCGGAGCCGGGGTAGATGAAGTCTTCTTGCTGGCAGTTCCTTGCGGTTGTGATCTGTACAGGCGGAAAGAAACGATTCAGGATGCGTGCTCGTGGCCGCAACCGCTGCTGCTAACTGATGCGAAGGTGCTTCTTGCAGGGCTTTTAAACGAAGGGGCTTGGGATCCCGCGCAGGCGCGCTGCGGTAGGCGGTAGACACAGCCACGGCCAGGATGCTTTTTCTTGGGGCGATAAGCGGCGCAGCCGAGGTAGATGAAGTCTTCTTGCTGGCAGTTCCTTGCGGCTGTGATCTGTACAGGCGGAAAGAAACGATTCAGGATGCGTGCTCGTGGCCGCAACCGCTGCTTCCATCTGATGCGAAGGTGCTTCTTGCAGGGCGTTTACACGAAGGGGCTTGGGATCCCGCGCAGGCGCGCTGCGGTAGGCGGTAGACACAGCCACGGCCAGGATGCTTTTTCTTGGGGCGATAAGCGGCGCAGCCGGGGTAGATGAAGTCTTCTTGCTGGTAGTTCCTTGCGGCTGTGATCTATACAGGCGGAAAGAAACGATTCAGAATGCGTGCTCGTGGCCGCAACCGCTGCTGCCAACTGATGCGAAGGTGCTTCTTGCAGTGCTTTTAAACCAAGGGGCTTGGGATCCCGGGCAGGCGCGCTGCGGTAGGCGGTAGACACAGCCACGGCCAGGATTCTTTTTCTAGGGGCGATAAGCGGCGCAGCCGGGGTAGATGAAGTCTTCTTGCTGGCAGTTCCTTGCGGCTGTGATCTGTAAAGGCGGAAAGAAACGATTCAGGATGCGTGCTCGTGGCCGCAACCGCTGCTGCCAACTGATGCGAAGGTGCTTCTTGCAGGGCTTTTAAACCAAGGAGCTTGGGATTCCGCGCAGGCGCGCTGCGGTAGGCGATAGACACAGCCACGGCCGGGATGCTTTTTCTTGGGGTGATAAGCTGCGCAGCCGGGGTAGATGAAGTCTTCTTGCTGGTAGTTCCTTGCGGTTGTGATCTGTACAGACGGAAGGAAACGATTCAGGATGCGTGCTCGTGGCCGCAACCGCTGCTGCCAACTGATGCGAAGGTGCTTCTTGCAGGGCTTTTATTCCAAGGGGCTTGGGATCCCGCGCAGGCGCGCTGCGGTAGGCGGTAGACACAGCCACGGCCAGGATGCTTTTTCTTGGGGCGATAAGCGGCGCAGCCGGGGTAGATGAAGTCTTCTTGCTAGTAGTTCCTTGCTGCTGTGATCTGTATGGGCGAAAAGAAACGATTCAGGATGCGTGCTCGTGGCCGCAACCGCTGCTGCAAACTGATGCGAAGGTGCTTCTTGCAGGGCTTTTAATCCAAGGGGCTTGGGAGCCCCCGCAGGCGCGCTGCGGTAGGCGGTAGACACAGCCACGGCCAGGATGCTTTTTCTTGGGGCGATAAGCTGCGCAGCCGGGGTAGATGAAGTCTTCTTGCTGGTAGTTCCTTGCGGCTGTGATCTGTACAGGCGGAAAGAAACGATTCAGGATGCGTGCTCGTGGCCGCAACCGGTGCTGCCAACTGATGCGAAGGTGCTTCTTGCAGGGCTTTTAAACCAAGGGGCTGGGGATTCCGCGCAGGCGCGCTGCGGTAGGCGGTAGACATAGCAACGGCCAGGATGCTTTTTCTTGGGGCGATAAGCGGCGGAGCCGGGGTAGATGAAGTCTTCTTGCTGGCAGTTCCTTGCGGTTGTGATCTGTACAGGCGGAAAGAAACGATTCAGGATGCGTGCTCGTGGCCGCAACCGCTGCTGCTAACTGATGCGAAGGTGCTTCTTGCAGGGCTTTTAAACGAAGGGGCTTGGGATCCCGCGCAGGCGCGCTGCGGTAGGCGGTAGACACAGCCACGGCCAGGATGCTTTTTCTTGGGGCGATAAGCGGCGCAGCCGAGGTAGATGAAGTCTTCTTGCTGGCAGTTCCTTGCGGCTGTGATCTGTACAGGCGGAAAGAAACGATTCAGGATGCGTGCTCGTGGCCGCAACCGCTGCTTCCATCTGATGCGAAGGTGCTTCTTGCAGGGCGTTTACACGAAGGGGCTTGGGATCCCGCGCAGGCGCGCTGCGGTAGGCGGTAGACACAGCCACGGCCAGGATGCTTTTTCTTGGGGCGATAAGCGGCGCAGCCGGGGTAGATGAAGTCTTCTTGCTGGTAGTTCCTTGCGGCTGTGATCTATACAGGCGGAAAGAAACGATTCAGAATGCGTGCTCGTGGCCGCAACCGCTGCTGCCAACTGATGCGAAGGTGCTTCTTGCAGTGCTTTTAAACCAAGGGGCTTGGGATCCCGGGCAGGCGCGCTGCGGTAGGCGGTAGACACAGCCACGGCCAGGATTCTTTTTCTAGGGGCGATAAGCGGCGCAGCCGGGGTAGATGAAGTCTTCTTGCTGGCAGTTCCTTGCGGCTGTGATCTGTAAAGGCGGAAAGAAACGATTCAGGATGCGTGCTCGTGGCCGCAACCGCTGCTGCCAACTGATGCGAAGGTGCTTCTTGCAGGGCTTTTAAACCAAGGAGCTTGGGATTCCGCGCAGGCGCGCTGCGGTAGGCGATAGACACAGCCACGGCCGGGATGCTTTTTCTTGGGGTGATAAGCTGCGCAGCCGGGGTAGATGAAGTCTTCTTGCTGGTAGTTCCTTGCGGTTGTGATCTGTACAGACGGAAGGAAAACGATTCAGGATGCGTGCTCGTGGCCGCAACCGCTGCTGCCAACTGATGCGAAGGTGCTTCTTGCAGGGCTTTTATTCCAAGGGGGCTTGGGATCCCGCGCAGGCGCGCTGCGGTAGGCGGTAGACACAGCCACGGCCAGGATGCTTTTTCTTGGGCGATAAGCGGCGCAGCCGGGGTAGATGAAGTCTTCTTGCTGGTAGTTCCTTGCTGCTGTGATCTGTATGGGCGAAAAGAAACGATTCAGGATGCGTGCTCGTGGCCGCAACCGCTGCTGCAAACTGATGCGAAGGTGCTTCTTGCAGGGCTTTTAATCCAAGGGGCTTGGAGCCCCCGCAGGCGCGCTGCGGTAGGCGGTAGACACAGCCACGGCCAGGATGCTTTTTCTTGGGGCGATAAGCTGCGCAGCCGGGGTAGATGAAGTCTTCTTGCTGGTAGTTCCTTGCGGCTGTGATCTGTACAGGCGGAAAGAAACGATTCAGGATGCGTGCTCGTGGCCGCAACCGGTGCTGCCAACTGATGCGAAGGTGCTTCTTGCAGGGCTTTTAAACCAAGGGGCTGGGGATTCCCGCGCAGGCGCGCTGCGGTAGGCGGTAGACATAGCCACGGCCAGGATGCTTTTTCTTGGGGCGATAAGCGGCGGAGCCGGGGTAGATGAAGTCTTCTTGCTGGCAGTTCCTTGCGGTTGTGATCTGTACAGGCGGAAAGAAACGATTCAGGATGCGTGCTCGTGGCCGCAACCGCTGCTGCTAACTGATGCGAAGGTGCTTCTTGCAGGGCTTTTAAACGAAGGGGCTTGGGATCCCGCGCAGGCGCGCTGCGGTAGGCGGTAGACACAGCCACGGCCAGGATGCTTTTTCTTGGGGCGATAAGCGGCGCAGCCGAGGTAGATGAAGTCTTCTTGCTGGCAGTTCCTTGCGGCTGTGATCTGTACAGGCGGAAAGAAACGATTCAGGATGCGTGCTCGTGGCCGCAACCGCTGCTTCCATCTGATGCGAAGGTGCTTCTTGCAGGGGCTTTTAATCCAAGGGGCTGGGGATTCCCGCGCAGGCGCGCTGCGGTAGGCGGTAGACATAGCAACGGCCAGGATGCTTTTTCTTGGGGCGATAAGCGGCGGAGCCGGGGTAGATGAAGTCTTCTTGCTGGCAGTTCCTTGCGGTTGTGATCTGTACAGGCGGAAAGAAACGATTCAGGATGCGTGCTCGTGGCCGCAACCGCTGCTGCTAACTGATGCGAAGGTGCTTCTTGCAGGGCTTTTAAACGAAGGGGCTTGGGATCCCGCGCAGGCGCGCTGCGGTAGGCGGTAGACACAGCCACGGCCAGGATGCTTTTTCTTGGGGCGATAAGCGGCGCAGCCGAGGTAGATGAAGTCTTCTTGCTGGCAGTTCCTTGCGGCTGTGATCTGTACAGGCGGAAAGAAACGATTCAGGATGCGTGCTCGTGGCCGCAACCGCTGCTTCCATCTGATGCGAAGGTGCTTCTTGCAGGGCTTTTAAACCAAGGGGCTTGGGATCTCGCGCAGGCGCGCTGCGGTAGGCGGTAGACACAGCCACGGCCAGGATGCTTTTGCTTGGGGCGATAAGCGGCGCAGCCGAGGTAGATGAAGTCTTCTTGCTGGCAGTTCCTTGCGGCTGTGATCTGTAAAGGCGGAAGAAACGATTCTGGATGCGTGCTCGTGGCCGCAACCGCTGCTGCCAACTGATGCGAAGGTGCTTCTTGCAGGGCTTTTAAACCAAGGGCTTGGGATCCCGCGCAGGCTCGCTGCGGTAGGCGATAGACACAGCCACGGCCGGGATGCTTTTTCTTGGGGCGATAAGCTGCGCAGCCGGGGTAGATGAAGTCTTCTTGCTGGTAGTTCCTTGCGGCTGTGATCTGTACAGGCGGAAAGAAACGATTCAGGATGCGTGCTCGTGGCCGCAACCGCTGCTGCCCAACTGATGCGAAGGTGCTTCTTGCAGGGCTTTTAATCCAAGGGGCTTGGGATCCCGCGCAGGCGCGCTGCGGTAGGCGGTAGACACAGCCACGGCCAGGATGCTTTTTCTTGGGGCGATAAGCGGCGGAGCCGGGGTAGATGAAGTCTTCTTGCTGGTAGTTCCTTGCGGCTGTGATCTGTACAGGCGGAAAGAAACGATTCAGGATGCGTGCTCGTGGCCGCAACCGGTGCTGCCAACTGATGCGAAGGTGCTTCTTGCAGGGCTTTTAAACCAAGGGGCTGGGGATTCCCGCGCAGGCGCGCTGCGGTAGGCGGTAGACATAGCAACGGCCAGGATGCTTTTTCTTGGGTGATAAGCTGCGCAGCCGGGGTAGATGAAGTCTTCTTGCTGGTAGTTCCTTGCGGTTGTGATCTGTACAGACGGAAGGAAAACGATTCAGGATGCGTGCTCGTGGCCGCAACCGCTGCTGCCAACTGCTGCGAAGGTGCTTCTTGCAGGGCTTTTAATCCAAGGGGCTTGGGATCCCGCGCAGGCGCGCTGCGGTAGGCGGTAGACACAGCCACGGCCACGGATGCTTTTTCTTGGGGCGATAAACGGCGCAGCCGGGGTAGATGAAGTCTTCTTGCTGGTAGTTCCTTGCGGCTGTGATCTGTACAGGCGAAAGAAACGATGCAGGATGCGTGCTCGTGGCCGCATCCGCTGCTGCCAACTGATGCGAAGGTGCTTCTTGCAGGGCTTTTAAACGAAGGGGCTTGGGATCCCGCGCAGGCGCGCTGCGGTAGGCGGTAGACACAGCCACGGCCAGGATGCTTTTTCTTGGGGCGATAAGCGGCGCAGCCGGGGTAGATGAAGTCTTCTTGCTGGCAGTTCCTTGCGGCTGTGATCTGTACAGGCGGAAAGAAACTATTCAGGATGCATGCTCGTGGCCGCAACCGCTGCTGCCATCAGATGCGAAGGTGCTTCTTGCAGGGCTTTTAAACGAAGGGGCTTGGGATCCCGCGCAGGCGCGCTGCGGTAGGCGGTAGACACAGCCACGGCCAGGATGCTTTTTCTTGGAGCGATAAGCGGCACAGCCGGGGTAGATGAAGCCTTCTTGCTGGTAGTTCCTCGCGGCTGTGATCTGTGCAGGCGGAAAGAAACGAATCAGGATGCGTGCTCGTGGCCGCAACCGCTGCTGCCAACTGATGCGAAGGTCCTTCTTGCAGGGCTTTATACCAAGGGACTTGGGATCCCGCGCAGGCGAGCTGCGGTAGCCGGTAGACACAGCCACGGCCAGGATGCTTTTTCTTGGGGCGATAAGCGGCGCAGCCGGGGTAGATGAAGTCTTCTTGCTGGCAGTTCCTTGCGGTTGTGATCTGTACAGGCGGAAAGAAACGATTCAGGATGCGTGCTCGTGGCCGCAACCGGTGCTGCCAACTGATGCGAAGGTGCTTCTTGCAGGGCTTTTAAACCAAGGGGCTGGGGATTCCCGCGCAGGCGCGCTGCGGTAGGCGGTAGACATAGCAACGGCCAGGATGCTTTTTCTTGGGGCGATAAGCGGCGGAGCCGGGGTAGATGAAGTCTTCTTGCTGGCAGTTCCTTGCGGTTGTGATCTGTACAGGCGGAAAGAAACGATTCAGGATGCGTGCTCGTGGCCGCAACCGCTGCTGCTAACTGATGCGAAGGTGCTTCTTGCAGGGCTTTTAAACGAAGGGGCTTGGGATCCCGCGCAGGCGCGCTGCGGTAGGCGGTAGACACAGCCACGGCCAGGATGCTTTTTCTTGGGGCGATAAGCGGCGCAGCCGAGGTAGATGAAGTCTTCTTGCTGGCAGTTCCTTGCGGCTGTGATCTGTACAGGCGGAAAGAAACGATTCAGGATGCGTGCTCGTGGCCGCAACCGCTGCTTCCATCTGATGCGAAGGTGCTTCTTGCAGGGCGTTTACACGAAGGGGCTTGGGATCCCGCGCAGGCGCGCTGCGGTAGGCGGTAGACACAGCCACGGCCAGGATGCTTTTTCTTGGGGCGATAAGCGGCGCAGCCGGGGTAGATGAAGTCTTCTTGCTGGTAGTTCCTTGCGGCTGTGATCTATACAGGCGGAAAGAAACGATTCAGAATGCGTGCTCGTGGCCGCAACCGCTGCTGCCAACTGATGCGAAGGTGCTTCTTGCAGTGCTTTTAAACCAAGGGGCTTGGGATCCCGGGCAGGCGCGCTGCGGTAGGCGGTAGACACAGCCACGGCCAGGATTCTTTTTCTAGGGGCGATAAGCGGCGCAGCCGGGGTAGATGAAGTCTTCTTGCTGGCAGTTCCTTGCGGCTGTGATCTGTAAAGGCGGAAAGAAACGATTCAGGATGCGTGCTCGTGGCCGCAACCGCTGCTGCCAACTGATGCGAAGGTGCTTCTTGCAGGGCTTTTAAACCAAGGAGCTTGGGATTCCGCGCAGGCGCGCTGCGGTAGGCGATAGACACAGCCACGGCCGGGATGCTTTTTCTTGGGGTGATAAGCTGCGCAGCCGGGGTAGATGAAGTCTTCTTGCTGAGTGTTCCTTGCGGTTGTGATCTGTACAGACGGAAGGAAACGATTCAGGATGCGTGCTCGTGGCCGCAACCGCTGCTGCCAACTGATGCGAAGGTGCTTCTTGCAGGGCTTTTATTCCAAGGGGCTTGGGATCCCGCGCAGGCGCGCTGCGGTAGGCGGTAGACACAGCCACGGCCAGGATGCTTTTTCTTGGGGCGATAAGCGGCGCAGCCGGGGTAGATGAAGTCTTCTTGCTAGTAGTTCCTTGCTGCTGTGATCTGTATGGGCGAAAAGAAACGATTCAGGATGCGTGCTCGTGGCCGCAACCGCTGCTGCAAACTGATGCGAAGGTGCTTCTTGCAGGGCTTTTAATCCAAGGGGCTTGGGAGCCCCCGCAGGCGCGCTGCGGTAGGCGGTAGACACAGCCACGGCCAGGATGCTTTTTCTTGGGGCGATAAGCTGCGCAGCCGGGGTAGATGAAGTCTTCTTGCTGGTAGTTCCTTGCGGCTGTGATCTGTACAGGCGGAAAGAAACGATTCAGGATGCGTGCTCGTGGCCGCAACCGGTGCTGCCAACTGATGCGAAGGTGCTTCTTGCAGGGCTTTTAAACCAAGGGGCTGGGGATTCCCGCGCAGGCGCGCTGCGGTAGGCGGTAGACATAGCCACGGCCAGGATGCTTTTTCTTGGGGCGATAAGCGGCGGAGCCGGGGTAGATGAAGTCTTCTTGCTGGCAGTTCCTTGCGGTTGTGATCTGTACAGGCGGAAAGAAACGATTCAGGATGCGTGCTCGTGGCCGCAACCGCTGCTGCTAACTGATGCGAAGGTGCTTCTTGCAGGGCTTTTAAACGAAGGGGCTTGGGATCCCGCGCAGGCGCGCTGCGGTAGGCGGTAGACACAGCCACGGCCAGGATGCTTTTTCTTGGGGCGATAAGCGGCGCAGCCGAGGTAGATGAAGTCTTCTTGCTGGCAGTTCCTTGCGGCTGTGATCTGTACAGGCGGAAAGAAACGATTCAGGATGCGTGCTCGTGGCCGCAACCGCTGCTTCCATCTGATGCGAAGGTGCTTCTTGCAGGGCTTTTAATCCAAGGGGCTTGGGATCTCGCGCAGGCGCGCTGCGGTAGGCGGTAGACACAGCCACGGCCAGGATGCTTTTGCTTGGGGCGATAAGCGGCGCAGCCGAGGTAGATGAAGTCTTCTTGCTGGCAGTTCCTTGCGGCTGTGATCTGTAAAGGCGGAAAGAAACGATTCTGGATGCGTGCTCGTGGCCGCAACCGCTGCTGCCAACTGATGCGAAGGTGCTTCTTGCAGGGCTTTTAAACCAAGGGGCTTGGGATCCCGCGCAGGCTCGCTGCGGTAGGCGATAGACACAGCCACGGCCGGGATGCTTTTTCTTGGGGCGATAAGCTGCGCAGCCGGGGTAGATGAAGTCTTCTTGCTGGTAGTTCCTTGCGGCTGTGATCTGTACAGGCGGAAAGAAATGATTCAGGATGCGTGCTCGTGGCCGCAACCACTGCTGCCAACTGATGCGAAGGTGCTTCTTGCAGGGCTTTTAATCCAAGGGGCTTGGGATCCCGCGCAGGCGCGCTGCGGTAGGCGGTAGACACAGCCACGGCCAGGATGCTTTTTCTTGGGGCGATAAGCGGCGGAGCCGGGGTAGATGAAGTCTTCTTGCTGGTAGTTCCTTGCGGCTGTGATCTGTACAGGCGGAAAGAAACGATTCAGGATGCGTGCTCGTGGCCGCAACCGGTGCTGCCAACTGATGCGAAGGTGCTTCTTGCAGGGCTTTTAAACCAAGGGGCTGGGGATTCCCGCGCAGGCGCGCTGCGGTAGGCGGTAGACATAGCAACGGCCAGGATGCTTTTTCTTGGGGTGATAAGCTGCGCAGCCGGGGTAGATGAAGTCTTCTTGCTGGTAGTTCCTTGCGGTTGTGATCTGTACAGACGGAAGGAAACGATTCAGGATGCGTGCTCGTGGCCGCAACCGCTGCTGCCAACTGATGCGAAGGTGCTTCTTGCAGGGCTTTTAATCCAAGGGGCTTGGGATCCCGCGCAGGCGCGCTGCGGTAGGCGGTAGACACAGCCACGGCCAGGATGCTTTTTCTTGGGGCGATAAGCGGCGCAGCCGGGGTAGATGAAGTCTTCTTGCTGGTAGTTCCTTGCTGATGTGATCTGTATAGGCGAAAAGAAACGATTCAGGATGCGTGCTCGTGGCCGCAACCGCTGCTGCAAACTGATGCGAAGGTGCTTCTTGCAGGGCTTTTAATCCAAGGGGCTTGGGATCCCCCGCAGGCGCGCTGCGGTAGGCGGTAGACACAGCCACGGCCAGGATGCTTTTTCTTGGGGCGATAAGCTGCGCAGCCGGGGTAGATGAAGTCTTCTTGCTGGTAGTTCCTTGCGGCTGTGATCTGTACAGGCGGAAAGAAACGATTCAGGATGCGTGCTCGTGGCCGCAACCGGTGCTGCCAACTGATGCGAAGGTGCTTCTTGCAGGGCTTTTAAACCAAGGGGCTGGGGATTCCCGCGCAGGCGCGCTGCGGTAGGCGGTAGACATAGCCACGGCCAGGATGCTTTTTCTTGGGGCGATAAGCGGCGGAGCCGGGGTAGATGAAGTCTTCTTGCTGGCAGTTCCTTGCGGTTGTGATCTGTACAGGCGGAAAGAAACGATTCAGGATGCGTGCTCGTGGCCGCAACCGCTGCTGCTAACTGATGCGAAGGTGCTTCTTGCAGGGCTTTTAAACGAAGTGGCTTGGGATCCCGCGCAGGCGCGCTGCGGTAGGCGGTAGACACAGCCACGGCCAGGATGCTTTTTCTTGGGGCGATAAGCGGCGCAGCCGAGGTAGATGAAGTCTTCTTGCTGGCAGTTCCTTGCGGCTGTGATCTGTACAGGCGGAAAGAAACGATTCAGGATGCGTGCTCGTGGCCGCAACCGCTGCTTCCATCTGATGCAAAGGTGCTTCTTGCAGGGCTTTTAAACCAAGGGGCTTGGGATCCCGCGCAGGCGCGCTGCGGTAGGCGGTAGACACAGCCACGGCCAGGATGCTTTTGCTTGGGGCGATAAGCGGCGAAGCCGAGGTAGATGAAGTCTTCTTGCTGGCAGTTCCTTGCGGCTGTGATCTGTAAAGGCGGAAAGAAACGATTCTGGATGCGTGCTCGTGGCCGGAACCGCTGCTGCCAACTGATGCGAAGGTGCTTCTTGCAGGGCTTTTAAACCAAGGGGCTTGGGATCCCGCGCAGGCTCGCTGCGGTAGGCGATAGACACAGCCACGGCCGGGATGCTTTTTCTTGGGGCGATAAGCTGCGCAGCCGGGGTAGATGAAGTCTTCTTGCTGGTAGTTCCTTGCGGCTGTGATCTGTACAGGCGGAAAGAAACGATTCAGGATGCGTGCTCGTGGCCGCAACCGCTGCTGCCAACTGATGCGAAGGTGCTTCTTGCAGGGCTTTTAATCCAAGGGGCTTGGGATCCCGCGCAGGCGCGCTGCGGTAGGCGGTAGACACAGCCACGGCCAGGATGCTTTTTCTTGGGGCGATAAGCGGCGGAGCCGGGGTAGATGAAGTCTTCTTGCTGGTAGTTCCTTGCGGCTGTGATCTGTACAGGCGGAAAGAAACGATTCAGGATGCGTGCTCGTGGCCGCAACCGGTGCTGCCAACTGATGCGAAGGTGCTTCTTGCAGGGCTTTTAAACCAAGGGGCTGGGGATTCCCGCGCAGGCGCGCTGCGGTAGGCGGTAGACATAGCAACGGCCAGGATGCTTTTTCTTGGGGCGATAAGCGGCGGAGCCGGGGTAGATGAAGTCTTCTTGCTGGCAGTTCCTTGCGGCTGTGATCTGTACAGGCGGAAAGAAACGATTCAGGATGCGTGCTCGTGGCCGCAACCGCTGCTGCCATCAGATGCGAAGGTGCTTCTTGCAGGGCTTTTAAACGAAGGGGCTTGGGATCCCGCGCAGGCGCGCTGCGGTAGGCGGTAGACACAGCCACGGCCAGGATGCTTTTTCTTGGAGCGATAAGCGGCACAGCCGGGGTAGATGAAGCCTTCTTGCTGGTAGTTCCTCGCGGCTGTGATCTGTGCAGGCGGAAAGAAACGAATCAGGATGCGTGCTCGTGGCCGCAACCGCTGCTGCCAACTGATGCGAAGGTCCTTCTTGCAGGGCTTTTAAACCAAGGGACTTGGGATCCCGCGCAGGCGAGCTGCGGTAGCCGGTAGACACAGCCACGGCCAGGATGCTTTTTCTAGGGGCGATAAGCGGCGCAGCCGGGGTAGATGAAGTCTTCTTGCGGGCAGTTCCTTGCGGTTGTGATCTGTACAGGCGGAAAGAAACGATTCAGGATGCGTGCTCGTGGCCGCAACCGGTGCTGCCAACTGATGCGAAGGTGCTTCTTGCAGGGCTTTTAAACCAAGGGGCTGGGGATTCCCGCGCAGGCGCGCTGCGGTAGGCGGTAGACATAGCCACGGCCAGGATGCTTTTTCTTGGGGCGATAAGCGGCGGAGCCGGGGTAGATGAAGTCTTCTTGCTGGCAGTTCCTTGCGGCTGTGATCTGTACAGGCGGAAAGAAACGATTCAGGATGCGTGCTCGTGGCCGCAACCGCTGCTGCGAACTGATGCGAAGGTGCTTCTTGCAGGGCTTTTAAACCAAGAGGTTTGGGATCCCTCGCAGGCGCGCTGCGGTAGGCGGTAGACAAATTCACGGCCGGGATGCTTTTTCTTGGGGCGATAAGCGGCGGAGCCGGGGTATATGAAGTCTTCTTGCTGGCAGTTCTTTGCGGCAGTGATATGTACAGGCGGAAAGAAACGATTCAGGATGCGTGCTCGTGGCCGCAACCGCTGCTGCCAACTGATGCGAAGGTGCTTCTTGCAGGGCTTTTAAACCAAGGGGCTTGGGATCCCGCGCAGGCGCGCTGCGGTAGGCGGTAGACACAGCCACGGCCAGGATGCTTTTTCTTGGGGCGATAAGCGGCGCAGCCGGGGTAGATGAAGTCTTCTTGCTGGCAGTTCCTTGCGGCTGTGATCTGTAAAGGCGGAAAGAAACGATTCAGGATGCTTGCTCGTGGCCGCAACCGCTGCTGCCAACTGATGCGAAGGTGCTTCTTGCAGGGCTTTTAAACCAAGGGGCTTGGGATCCCGCGCAGGCGCGCTGCGGTAGGCGATAGACACAGCCACGGCCGGGATGCTTTTTCTTGGGGTGATAAGCTGCGCAGCCGGGGTAGATGAAGTCTTCTTGCTGGTAGTTCCTTGCGGTTGTGATCTGTACAGACGGAAAGAAACGATTCAGGATGCGTGCTCGTGGCCGCAAACGCTGCTGCCAACTGATGCGAAGGTGCTTCTTGCAGGGCTTTTAATCCAAGGGGCTTGGGATCCCGCGCAGGCGCGCTGCGGTAGGCGGTAGACACAGCCACGGCCAGGATGCTTTTTCTTGGGGCGATAAGCGGCGCAGCCGGGGTAGATGAAGTTTTCTTGCTGGTAGTTCCTTGCTGCTGTGATCTGTATAGGCGGAAAGAAACGATTCAGGATGCGTGCTCGTGGCCGCAACCGCTGCTGCCAACTGATGCGAAGGTGCTTCTTGCAGGGCTTTTAATCCAAGGGGCTTGGGATCCCGCGCAAGCGCGCTGCGGTAGCCGGTAGACACAGCCTCGGCCAGGATGCTTTTTCTTGGGGCGATAAGCGGCGCAGCCGGGGTAGATGAAGTCTTCTTGCTGGTAGTTCCTTGCTGCTGTGATCTGTATAGGCGGAAAGAAACGATTCAGGATGCGTGCTCGTGGCCGCAACCGCTGCTGCCAACTGATGCGAAGGTGCTTCTTGCAGGGCTTTTAAACGAAGGGGCTTGGGATCCCGCGCAGGCGCGCTGCGGTAGGCGGTAGACGCAGCCACGGCCAGGATGCTTCTTGGTGCGATATGCGGCGCAGCCGGGGTAGATGAAGCCTTCTTGCTGGTAGTTCCTCGCGGCTGTGATCTGTGCAGGCGGAAAGAAACGAATCAGGATGCGTGCTCGTGGCCGCAACCGCTGCTGCCAACTGATGCGAAGGTCCTTCTTGCAGGGCTTTTAAACCAAGGGGCTGGGGATTCCCGCGCAGGCGCGCTGCGGTAGGCGGTAGACACAGCCACGGCCAGGATGCTTTTTCTTGGGGCGATAAGCGGCGCAGCCGAGGTAGATGAAGTCTTCTTGCTGGCAGTTCCTTGCGGCTGTGATCTGTACGGGCGGAAAGAAACGATTCAGGATGCGTGCTCGTGGCCGCAACCGCTGCTTCCATCTGATGCGAAGGTGCTTCTTGCAGGGCGTTTAAACGAAGGGGCTTGGGATCCCGCGCAGGCGCGTTGCGGTAGGCGGCAGACACAGCCACGGCCAGGATGCTTTTTCTTGGGGCGATAAGCGGCGCAGCCGGGGTAGATGAAGTCTTCTTGCTGGTAGTTCCTTGCGGCTGTGATCTATACAGGCGGAAAGAAACGATTCAGGATGCGTGCTCGTGGCCGCAACCGCTGCTGCCAACTGATGCGAAGGTGCTTCTTGCAGTGCTTTTAAACCAAGGGGCTTGGGATCCCGGGCAGGCGCGCTGCGGTAGGCGGTAGACACAGCCACGGCCAGGATTCTTTTTCTTGGGGCGATAAGCGGCGCAGCCGGGGTAGATGAAGTCTTCTTGCTGGCAGTTCCTTGCGGCTGTGATCTGTAAAGGCGGAAAGAAACGATTCAGGATGCGTGCTCGTGGCCGCAACCGCTGCTGCCAACTTATGCGAAGGTGCTTCTTGCAGGGCTTTTAAACCAAGGGGCTTGGGATTCCGCGCAGGCGCGCTGCGGTAGGCGATAGACACAGCCACAGCCGGGATGCTTTTTCTTGGGGTGATAAGCTGCGCAGCCGGGGTACATGAAGTCTTCTTGCTGGTAGTTCCTTGCGGTTGTGATCTGTACAGACGAAAGGAAACGATTCAGGATGCGTGCTCGTGGCCGCAACCGCTGCTGCCAACTGATGCGAAGGTGCTTCTTGCAGGGCTTTTAATCCAAGGGGCTTGGGAGCCCCCGCAGGCGCGCTGCGGTAGGCGGTAGACACAGCCACGGCCAGGATGCTTTTTCTTGGGGCGATAAGCTGCGCAGCCGGGGTAGATGAAGTCTTCTTGCTGGTAGTTCCTTGCGGCTGTGATCTGTACAGGCGGAAAGAAACGATTCAGGATGCGTGCTCGTGGCCGCAACCGGTGCTGCCAACTGATGCGAAGGTGCTTCTTGCAGGGCTTTTAAACCAAGGGGCTGGGGATTCCCGCGCAGGCGCGCTGCGGTAGGCGGTAGACATAGCCACGGCCAGGATGCTTTTTCTTGGGGCGATAAGCGGCGGAGCCGGGGTAGATGAAGTCTTCTTGCTGGCAGTTCCTTGCGGTTGTGATCTGTACAGGCGGAAAGAAACGATTCAGGATGCGTGCTCGTGGCCGCAACCGCTGCTGCTAACTGATGCGAAGGTGCTTCTTGCAGGGCTTTTAAACGAAGGGGCTTGGGATCCCGCGCAGGCGCGCTGCGGTAGGCGGTAGACACAGCCACGGCCAGGATGCTTTTTCTTGGGGCGATAAGCGGCGCAGCCGAGGTAGATGAAGTCTTCTTGCTGGCAGTTCCTTGCGGCTGTGATCTGTACAGGCGGAAAGAAACGATTCAGGATGCGTGCTCGTGGCCGCAACCGCTGCTTCCCTCTGATGCGAAGGTGCTTCTTGCAGGGCTTTTAAACCAAGGGGCTTGGGATCTCGCGCAGGCGCGCTGCGGTAGGCGGTAGACACAGCCACGGCCAGGATGCTTTTGCTTGGGGCGATAAGCGGCGCAGCCGAGGTAGATGAAGTCTTCTTGCTGGCAGTTCCTTGCGGCTGTGATCTGTAAAGGCGGAAAGAAACGATTCTGGATGCGTGCTCGTGGCCGCAACCGCTGCTGCCAACTGATGCGAAGGTGCTTCTTGCAGGGCTTTTAAACCAAGGGGCTTGGGATCCCGCGCAGGCTCGCTGCGGTAGGCGATAGACACAGCCACGGCCGGGATGCTTTTTCTTGGGGCGATAAGCTGCGCAGCCGGGGTAGATGAAGTCTTCTTGCTGGTAGTTCCTTGCGGCTGTGATCTGTACAGGCGGAAAGAAACGATTCAGGATGCGTGCTCGTGGCCGCAACCGCTGCTGCCAACTGATGCGAAGGTGCTTCTTGCAGGGCTTTTAAACCAAGGGGCTGGGGATTCCCGCGCAGGCGCGCTGCGGTAGGCGGTAGACATAGCAACGGCCAGGATGCTTTTTCTTGGGGTGATAAGCTGCGCAGCCGGGGTAGATGAAGTCTTCTTGCTGGTAGTTCCTTGCGGTTGTGATCTGTACAGACGGAAGGAAACGATTCAGGATGCGTGCTCGTGGCCGCAACCGCTGCTGCCAACTGATGCGAAGGTGCTTCTTGCAGGGCTTTTAATCCAAGGGGCTTGGGATCCCGCGCAGGCGCGCTGCGGTAGGCGGTAGACACAGCCACGGCCAGGATGCTTTTTCTTGGGGCGATAAGCGGCGCAGCCGGGGTAGATGAAGTCTTCTTGCTGGTAGTTCCTTGCTGATGTGATCTGTATAGGCGAAAAGAAACGATTCAGGATGCGTGCTCGTGGCCGCAACCGCTGCTGCAAACTGATGCGAAGGTGCTTCTTGCAGGGCTTTTAATCCAAGGGGCTTGGGATCCCCCGCAGGCGCGCTGCGGTAGGCGGTAGACACAGCCACGGCCAGGATGCTTTTTCTTGGGGCGATAAGCTGCGCAGCCGGGGTAGATGAAGTCTTCTTGCTGGTAGTTCCTTGCGGCTGTGATCTGTACAGGCGGAAAGAAACGATTCAGGATGCGTGCTCGTGGCCGCAACCGGTGCTGCCAACTGATGCGAAGGTGCTTCTTGCAGGGCTTTTAAACCAAGGGGCTGGGGATTCCCGCGCAGGCGCGCTGCGGTAGGCGGTAGACATAGCCACGGCCAGGATGCTTTTTCTTGGGGCGATAAGCGGCGGAGCCGGGGTAGATGAAGTCTTCTTGCTGGCAGTTCCTTGCGGTTGTGATCTGTACAGGCGGAAAGAAACGATTCAGGATGCGTGCTCGTGGCCGCAACCGCTGCTGCTAACTGATGCGAAGGTGCTTCTTGCAGGGCTTTTAAACGAAGTGGCTTGGGATCCCGCGCAGGCGCGCTGCGGTAGGCGGTAGACACAGCCACGGCCAGGATGCTTTTTCTTGGGGCGATAAGCGGCGCAGCCGAGGTAGATGAAGTCTTCTTGCTGGCAGTTCCTTGCGGCTGTGATCTGTACAGGCGGAAAGAAACGATTCAGGATGCGTGCTCGTGGCCGCAACCGCTGCTTCCATCTGATGCAAAGGTGCTTCTTGCAGGGCTTTTAAACCAAGGGGCTTGGGATCCCGCGGAGGCGCGCTGCGGTAGGCGGTAGACACAGCCACGGCCAGGATGCTTTTGCTTGGGGCGATAAGCGGCGAAGCCGAGGTAGATGAAGTCTTCTTGCTGGCAGTTCCTTGCGGCTGTGATCTGTAAAGGCGGAAAGAAACGATTCTGGATGCGTGCTCGTGGCCGCAACCGCTGCTGCCAACTGATGCGAAGGTGCTTCTTGCAGGGCTTTTAAACCAAGGGGCTTGGGATCCCGCGCAGGCTCGCTGCGGTAGGCGATAGACACAGCCACGGCCGGGATGCTTTTTCTTGGGGCGATAAGCTGCGCAGCCGGGGTAGATGAAGTCTTCTTGCTGGTAGTTCCTTGCGGCTGTGATCTGTACAGGCGGAAAGAAACGATTCAGGATGCGTGCTCGTGGCCGCAACCGCTGCTGCCAACTGATGCGAAGGTGCTTCTTGCAGGGCTTTTAATCCAAGGGGCTTGGGATCCCGCGCAGGCGCGCTGCGGTAGGCGGTAGACACAGCCACGGCCAGGATGCTTTTTCTTGGGGCGATAAGCGGCGGAGCCGGGGTAGATGAAGTCTTCTTGCTGGTAGTTCCTTGCGGCTGTGATCTGTACAGGCGGAAAGAAACGATTCAGGATGCGTGCTCGTGGCCGCAACCGGTGCTGCCAACTGATGCGAAGGTGCTTCTTGCAGGGCTTTTAAACCAAGGGGCTGGGGATTCCCGCGCAGGCGCGCTGCGGTAGGCGGTAGACATAGCAACGGCCAGGATGCTTTTTCTTGGGGCGATAAGCGGCGGAGCCGGGGTAGATGAAGTCTTCTTGCTGGCAGTTCCTTGCGGCTGTGATCTGTACAGGCGGAAAGAAACGATTCAGGATGCGTGCTCGTGGCCGCAACCGCTGCTGCCATCAGATGCGAAGGTGCTTCTTGCAGGGCTTTTAAACGAAGGGGCTTGGGATCCCGCGCAGGCGCGCTGCGGTAGGCGGTAGACACAGCCACGGCCAGGATGCTTTTTCTTGGAGCGATAAGCGGCACAGCCGGGGTAGATGAAGCCTTCTTGCTGGTAGTTCCTCGCGGCTGTGATCTGTGCAGGCGGAAAGAAACGAATCAGGATGCGTGCTCGTGGCCGCAACCGCTGCTGCCAACTGATGCGAAGGTCCTTCTTGCAGGGCTTTTAAACCAAGGGACTTGGGATCCCGCGCAGGCGAGCTGCGGTAGCCGGTAGACACAGCCACGGCCAGGATGCTTTTTCTAGGGGCGATAAGCGGCGCAGCCGGGGTAGATGAAGTCTTCTTGCGGGCAGTTCCTTGCGGTTGTGATCTGTACAGGCGGAAAGAAACGATTCAGGATGCGTGCTCGTGGCCGCAACCGGTGCTGCCAACTGATGCGAAGGTGCTTCTTGCAGGGCTTTTAAACCAAGGGGCTGGGGATTCCCGCGCAGGCGCGCTGCGGTAGGCGGTAGACATAGCCACGGCCAGGATGCTTTTTCTTGGGGCGATAAGCGGCGGAGCCGGGGTAGATGAAGTCTTCTTGCTGGCAGTTCCTTGCGGCTGTGATCTGTACAGGCGGAAAGAAACGATTCAGGATGCGTGCTCGTGGCCGCAACCGCTGCTGCGAACTGATGCGAAGGTGCTTCTTGCAGGGCTTTTAAACCAAGAGGTTTGGGATCCCTCGCAGGCGCGCTGCGGTAGGCGGTAGACAAATTCACGGCCGGGATGCTTTTTCTTGGGGCGATAAGCGGCGGAGCCGGGGTATATGAAGTCTTCTTGCTGGCAGTTCTTTGCGGCAGTGATATGTACAGGCGGAAAGAAACGATTCAGGATGCGTGCTCGTGGCCGCAACCGCTGCTGCCAACTGATGCGAAGGTGCTTCTTGCAGGGCTTTTAAACCAAGGGGCTTGGGATCCCGCGCAGGCGCGCTGCGGTAGGCGGTAGACACAGCCACGGCCAGGATGCTTTTTCTTGGGGCGATAAGCGGCGCAGCCGGGGTAGATGAAGTCTTCTTGCTGGCAGTTCCTTGCGGCTGTGATCTGTAAAGGCGGAAAGAAACGATTCAGGATGCTTGCTCGTGGCCGCAACCGCTGCTGCCAACTGATGCGAAGGTGCTTCTTGCAGGGCTTTTAAACCAAGGGGCTTGGGATCCCGCGCAGGCGCGCTGCGGTAGGCGATAGACACAGCCACGGCCGGGATGCTTTTTCTTGTGGTGATAAGCTGCGCAGCCGGGGTAGATGAAGTCTTCTTGCTGGTAGTTCCTTGCGGTTGTGATCTGTACAGACGGAAAGAAACGATTCAGGATGCGTGCTCGTGGCCGCAAACGCTGCTGCCAACTGATGCGAAGGTGCTTCTTGCAGGGCTTTTATTCCAAGGGGCTTGGGATCCCGCGCAGGCGCGCTGCGGTAGGCGGTAGACACAGCCACGGCCAGGATGCTTTTTCTTGGGGCGATAAGCGGCGCAGCCGGGGTAGATGAAGTTTTCTTGCTGGTAGTTCCTTGCTGCTGTGATCTGTATAGGCGGAAAGAAACGATTCAGGATGCGTGCTCGTGGCCGCAACCGCTGCTGCCAACTGATGCGAAGGTGCTTCTTGCAGGGCTTTTAATCCAACGGGCTTGGGATCCCGCGCAAGCGCGCTGCGGTAGCCGGTAGACACAGCCTCGGCCAGGATGCTTTTTCTTGGGGCGATAAGCGGCGCAGCCGGGGTAGATGAAGTCTTCTTGCTGGTAGTTCCTTGCTGCTGTGATCTGTATAGGCGGAAAGAAACGAATCAGGATGCGTGCTCGTGGCCGCAACCGCTGCTGCCAACTGATGCGAAGGTCCTTCTTGCAGGGCTTTTAAACCAAGGGGCTGGGGATTCCCGCGCAGGCGCGCTGCGGTAGGCGGTAGACACAGCCACGGCCAGGATGCTTTTTCTTGGGGCGATAAGCGGCGCAGCCGAGGTAGATGAAGTCTTCTTGCTGGCAGTTCCTTGCGGCTGTGATCTGTACGGGCGGAAAGAAACGATTCAGGATGCGTGCTCGTGGCCGCAACCGCTGCTTCCATCTGATGCGAAGGTGCTTCTTGCAGGGCGTTTAAACGAAGGGGCTTGGGATCCCGCGCAGGCGCGTTGCGGTAGGCGGCAGACACAGCCACGGCCAGGATGCTTTTTCTTGGGGCGATAAGCGGCGCAGCCGGGGTAGATGAAGTCTTCTTGCTGGTAGTTCCTTGCGGCTGTGATCTATACAGGCGGAAAGAAACGATTCAGGATGCGTGCTCGTGGCCGCAACCGCTGCTGCCAACTGATGCGAAGGTGCTTCTTGCAGTGCTTTTAAACCAAGGGGCTTGGGATCCCGGGCAGGCGCGCTGCGGTAGGCGGTAGACACAGCCACGGCCAGGATTCTTTTTCTTGGGGCGATAAGCGGCGCAGCCGGGGTAGATGAAGTCTTCTTGCTGGCAGTTCCTTGCGGCTGTGATCTGTAAAGGCGGAAAGAAACGATTCAGGATGCGTGCTCGTGGCCGCAACCGCTGCTGCCAACTTATGCGAAGGTGCTTCTTGCAGGGCTTTTAAACCAAGGGGCTTGGGATTCCGCGCAGGCGCGCTGCGGTAGGCGATAGACACAGCCACAGCCGGGATGCTTTTTCTTGGGGTGATAAGCTGCGCAGCCGGGGTACATGAAGTCTTCTTGCTGGTAGTTCCTTGCGGTTGTGATCTGTACAGACGAAAGGAAACGATTCAGGATGCGTGCTCGTGGCCGCAACCGCTGCTGCCAACTGATGCGAAGGTGCTTCTTGCAGGGCTTTTAATCCAAGGGGCTTGGGAGCCCCCGCAGGCGCGCTGCGGTAGGCGGTAGACACAGCCACGGCCAGGATGCTTTTTCTTGGGGCGATAAGCTGCGCAGCCGGGGTAGATGAAGTCTTCTTGCTGGTAGTTCCTTGCGGCTGTGATCTGTACAGGCGGAAAGAAACGATTCAGGATGCGTGCTCGTGGCCGCAACCGGTGCTGCCAACTGATGCGAAGGTGCTTCTTGCAGGGCTTTTAAACCAAGGGGCTGGGGATTCCCGCGCAGGCGCGCTGCGGTAGGCGGTAGCCATAGCCACGGCCAGGATGCTTTTTCTTGGGGCGATAAGCGGCGGAGCCGGGGTAGATGAAGTCTTCTTGCTGGCAGTTCCTTGCGGTTGTGATCTGTACAGGCGGAAAGAAACGATTCAGGATGCGTGCTCGTGGCCGCAACCGCTGCTGCTAACTGATGCGAAGGTGCTTCTTGCAGGGCTTTTAAACGAAGGGGCTTGGGATCCCGCGCAGGCGCGCTGCGGTAGGCGGTAGACACAGCCACGGCCAGGATGCTTTTTCTTGGGGCGATAAGCGGCGCAGCCGAGGTAGATGAAGTCTTCTTGCTGGCAGTTCCTTGCGGCTGTGATCTGTACAGGCGGAAAGAAACGATTCAGGATGCGTGCTCGTGGCCGCAACCGCTGCTTCCCTCTGATGCGAAGGTGCTTCTTGCAGGGCTTTTAAACCAAGGGGCTTGGGATCTCGCGCAGGCGCGCTGCGGTAGGCGGTAGACACAGCCACGGCCAGGATGCTTTTGCTTGGGGCGATAAGCGGCGCAGCCGAGGTAGATGAAGTCTTCTTGCTGGCAGTTCCTTGCGGCTGTGATCTGTAAAGGCGGAAAGAAACGATTCTGGATGCGTGCTCGTGGCCGCAACCGCTGCTGCCAACTGATGCGAAGGTGCTTCTTGCAGGGCTTTTAAACCAAGGGGCTTGGGATCCCGCGCAGGCTCGCTGCGGTAGGCGATAGACACAGCCACGGCCGGGATGCTTTTTCTTGGGGCGATAAGCTGCGCAGCCGGGGTAGATGAAGTCTTCTTGCTGGTAGTTCCTTGCGGCTGTGATCTGTACAGGCGGAAAGAAACGATTCAGGATGCGTGCTCGTGGCCGCAACCGCTGCTGCCAACTGATGCGAAGGTGCTTCTTGCAGGGCTTTTAATCCAACGGGCTTGGGATCCCGCGCAAGCGCGCTGCGGTAGCCGGTAGACACAGCCTCGGCCAGGATGCTTTTTCTTGGGGCGATAAGCGGCGCAGCCGGGGTAGATGAAGTCTTCTTGCTGGTAGTTCCTTGCTGCTGTGATCTGTATAGGCGGAAAGAAACGAATCAGGATGCGTGCTCGTGGCCGCAACCGCTGCTGCCAACTGATGCGAAGGTCCTTCTTGCAGGGCTTTTAAACCAAGGGGCTGGGGATTCCCGCGCAGGCGCGCTGCGGTAGGCGGTAGACACAGCCACGGCCAGGATGCTTTTTCTTGGGGCGATAAGCGGCGCAGCCGAGGTAGATGAAGTCTTCTTGCTGGCAGTTCCTTGCGGCTGTGATCTGTACGGGCGGAAAGAAACGATTCAGGATGCGTGCTCGTGGCCGCAACCGCTGCTTCCATCTGATGCGAAGGTGCTTCTTGCAGGGCGTTTAAACGAAGGGGCTTGGGATCCCGCGCAGGCGCGTTGCGGTAGGCGGCAGACACAGCCACGGCCAGGATGCTTTTTCTTGGGGCGATAAGCGGCGCAGCCGGGGTAGATGAAGTCTTCTTGCTGGTAGTTCCTTGCGGCTGTGATCTATACAGGCGGAAAGAAACGATTCAGGATGCGTGCTCGTGGCCGCAACCGCTGCTGCCAACTGATGCGAAGGTGCTTCTTGCAGTGCTTTTAAACCAAGGGGCTTGGGATCCCGGGCAGGCGCGCTGCGGTAGGCGGTAGACACAGCCACGGCCAGGATTCTTTTTCTTGGGGCGATAAGCGGCGCAGCCGGGGTAGATGAAGTCTTCTTGCTGGCAGTTCCTTGCGGCTGTGATCTGTAAAGGCGGAAAGAAACGATTCAGGATGCGTGCTCGTGGCCGCAACCGCTGCTGCCAACTTATGCGAAGGTGCTTCTTGCAGGGCTTTTAAACCAAGGGGCTTGGGATTCCGCGCAGGCGCGCTGCGGTAGGCGATAGACACAGCCACAGCCGGGATGCTTTTTCTTGGGGTGATAAGCTGCGCAGCCGGGGTACATGAAGTCTTCTTGCTGGTAGTTCCTTGCGGTTGTGATCTGTACAGACGAAAGGAAACGATTCAGGATGCGTGCTCGTGGCCGCAACCGCTGCTGCCAACTGATGCGAAGGTGCTTCTTGCAGGGCTTTTAATCCAAGGGGCTTGGGAGCCCCCGCAGGCGCGCTGCGGTAGGCGGTAGACACAGCCACGGCCAGGATGCTTTTTCTTGGGGCGATAAGCTGCGCAGCCGGGGTAGATGAAGTCTTCTTGCTGGTAGTTCCTTGCGGCTGTGATCTGTACAGGCGGAAAGAAACGATTCAGGATGCGTGCTCGTGGCCGCAACCGGTGCTGCCAACTGATGCGAAGGTGCTTCTTGCAGGGCTTTTAAACCAAGGGGCTGGGGATTCCCGCGCAGGCGCGCTGCGGTAGGCGGTAGACATAGCCACGGCCAGGATGCTTTTTCTTGGGGCGATAAGCGGCGGAGCCGGGGTAGATGAAGTCTTCTTGCTGGCAGTTCCTTGCGGTTGTGATCTGTACAGGCGGAAAGAAACGATTCAGGATGCGTGCTCGTGGCCGCAACCGCTGCTGCTAACTGATGCGAAGGTGCTTCTTGCAGGGCTTTTAAACGAAGGGGCTTGGGATCCCGCGCAGGCGCGCTGCGGTAGGCGGTAGACACAGCCACGGCCAGGATGCTTTTTCTTGGGGCGATAAGCGGCGCAGCCGAGGTAGATGAAGTCTTCTTGCTGGCAGTTCCTTGCGGCTGTGATCTGTACAGGCGGAAAGAAACGATTCAGGATGCGTGCTCGTGGCCGCAACCGCTGCTTCCCTCTGATGCGAAGGTGCTTCTTGCAGGGCTTTTAAACCAAGGGGCTTGGGATCTCGCGCAGGCGCGCTGCGGTAGGCGGTAGACACAGCCACGGCCAGGATGCTTTTGCTTGGGGCGATAAGCGGCGCAGCCGAGGTAGATGAAGTCTTCTTGCTGGCAGTTCCTTGCGGCTGTGATCTGTAAAGGCGGAAAGAAACGATTCTGGATGCGTGCTCGTGGCCGCAACCGCTGCTGCCAACTGATGCGAAGGTGCTTCTTGCAGGGCTTTTAAACCAAGGGGCTTGGGATCCCGCGCAGGCTCGCTGCGGTAGGCGATAGACACAGCCACGGCCGGGATGCTTTTTCTTGGGGCGATAAGCTGCGCAGCCGGGGTAGATGAAGTCTTCTTGCTGGTAGTTCCTTGCGGCTGTGATCTGTACAGGCGGAAAGAAACGATTCAGGATGCGTGCTCGTGGCCGCAACCGCTGCTGCCAACTGATGCGAAGGTGCTTCTTGCAGGGCTTTTAAACCAAGGGGCTGGGGATTCCCGCGCAGGCGCGCTGCGGTAGGCGGTAGACATAGCAACGGCCAGGATGCTTTTTCTTGGGGTGATAAGCTGCGCAGCCGGGGTAGATGAAGTCTTCTTGCTGGTAGTTCCTTGCGGTTGTGATCTGTACAGACGGAAGGAAACGATTCAGGATGCGTGCTCGTGGCCGCAACCGCTGCTGCCAACTGATGCGAAGGTGCTTCTTGCAGGGCTTTTAATCCAAGGGGCTTGGGATCCCGCGCAGGCGCGCTGCGGTAGGCGGTAGACACAGCCACGGCCAGGATGCTTTTTCTTGGGGCGATAAGCGGCGCAGCCGGGGTAGATGAAGTCTTCTTGCTGGTAGTTCCTTGCTGATGTGATCTGTATAGGCGAAAAGAAACGATTCAGGATGCGTGCTCGTGGCCGCAACCGCTGCTGCAAACTGATGCGAAGGTGCTTCTTGCAGGGCTTTTAATCCAAGGGGCTTGGGATCCCCCGCAGGCGCGCTGCGGTAGGCGGTAGACACAGCCACGGCCAGGATGCTTTTTCTTGGGGCGATAAGCTGCGCAGCCGGGGTAGATGAAGTCTTCTTGCTGGTAGTTCCTTGCGGCTGTGATCTGTACAGGCGGAAAGAAACGATTCAGGATGCGTGCTCGTGGCCGCAACCGGTGCTGCCAACTGATGCGAAGGTGCTTCTTGCAGGGCTTTTAAACCAAGGGGCTGGGGATTCCCGCGCAGGCGCGCTGCGGTAGGCGGTAGACATAGCCACGGCCAGGATGCTTTTTCTTGGGGCGATAAGCGGCGGAGCCGGGGTAGATGAAGTCTTCTTGCTGGCAGTTCCTTGCGGTTGTGATCTGTACAGGCGGAAAGAAACGATTCAGGATGCGTGCTCGTGGCCGCAACCGCTGCTGCTAACTGATGCGAAGGTGCTTCTTGCAGGGCTTTTAAACGAAGTGGCTTGGGATCCCGCGCAGGCGCGCTGCGGTAGGCGGTAGACACAGCCACGGCCAGGATGCTTTTTCTTGGGGCGATAAGCGGCGCAGCCGAGGTAGATGAAGTCTTCTTGCTGGCAGTTCCTTGCGGCTGTGATCTGTACAGGCGGAAAGAAACGATTCAGGATGCGTGCTCGTGGCCGCAACCGCTGCTTCCATCTGATGCAAAGGTGCTTCTTGCAGGGCTTTTAAACCAAGGGGCTTGGGATCCCGCGCAGGCGCGCTGCGGTAGGCGGTAGACACAGCCACGGCCAGGATGCTTTTGCTTGGGGCGATAAGCGGCGAAGCCGAGGTAGATGAAGTCTTCTTGCTGGCAGTTCCTTGCGGCTGTGATCTGTAAAGGCGGAAAGAAACGATTCTGGATGCGTGCTCGTGGCCGCAACCGCTGCTGCCAACTGATGCGAAGGTGCTTCTTGCAGGGCTTTTAAACCAAGGGGCTTGGGATCCCGCGCAGGCTCGCTGCGGTAGGCGATAGACACAGCCACGGCCGGGATGCTTTTTCTTAGGGCGATAAGCTGCGCAGCCGGGGTAGATGAAGTCTTCTTGCTGGTAGTTCCTTGCGGCTGTGATCTGTACAGGCGGAAAGAAACGATTCAGGATGCGTGCTCGTGGCCGCAACCGCTGCTGCCAACTGATGCGAAGGTGCTTCTTGCAGGGCTTTTAATCCAAGGGGCTTGGGATCCCGCGCAGGCGCGCTGCGGTAGGCGGTAGACACAGCCACGGCCAGGATGCTTTTTCTTGGGGCGATAAGCGGCGGAGCCGGGGTAGATGAAGTCTTCTTGCTGGTAGTTCCTTGAGGCTGTGATCTGTACAGGCGGAAAGAAACGATTCAGGATGCGTGCTCGTGGCCGCAACCGGTGCTGCCAACTGATGCGAAGGTGCTTCTTGCAGGGCTTTTAAACCAAGGGGCTGGGGATTCCCGCGCAGGCGCGCTGCGGTAGGCGGTAGACATAGCAACGGCCAGGATGCTTTTTCTTGGGGCGATAAGCGGCGGAGCCGGGGTAGATGAAGTCTTCTTGCTGGCAGTTCCTTGCGGCTGTGATCTGTACAGGCGGAAAGAAACGATTCAGGATGCGTGCTCGTGGCCGCAACCGCTGCTGCCATCAGATGCGAAGGTGCTTCTTGCAGGGCTTTTAAACGAAGGGGCTTGGGATCCCGCGCAGGCGCGCTGCGGTAGGCGGTAGACACAGCCACGGCCAGGATGCTTTTTCTTGGAGCGATAAGCGGCACAGCCGGGGTAGATGAAGCCTTCTTGCTGGTAGTTCCTCGCGGCTGTGATCTGTGCAGGCGGAAAGAAACGAATCAGGATGCGTGCTCGTGGCCGCAACCGCTGCTGCCAACTGATGCGAAGGTCCTTCTTGCAGGGCTTTTAAACCAAGGGACTTGGGATCCCGCGCAGGCGAGCTGCGGTAGCCGGTAGACACAGCCACGGCCAGGATGCTTTTTCTAGGGGCGATAAGCGGCGCAGCCGGGGTAGATGAAGTCTTCTTGCGGGCAGTTCCTTGCGGTTGTGATCTGTACAGGCGGAAAGAAACGATTCAGGATGCGTGCTCGTGGCCGCAACCGGTGCTGCCAACTGATGCGAAGGTGCTTCTTGCAGGGCTTTTAAACCAAGGGGCTGGGGATTCCCGCGCAGGCGCGCTGCGGTAGGCGGTAGACATAGCCACGGCCAGGATGCTTTTTCTTGGGGCGATAAGCGGCGGAGCCGGGGTAGATGAAGTCTTCTTGCTGGCAGTTCCTTGCGGCTGTGATCTGTACAGGCGGAAAGAAACGATTCAGGATGCGTGCTCGTGGCCGCAACCGCTGCTGCGAACTGATGCGAAGGTGCTTCTTGCAGGGCTTTTAAACCAAGAGGTTTGGGATCCCTCGCAGGCGCGCTGCGGTAGGCGGTAGACAAATTCACGGCCGGGATGCTTTTTCTTGGGGCGATAAGCGGCGGAGCCGGGGTATATGAAGTCTTCTTGCTGGCAGTTCTTTGCGGCAGTGATATGTACAGGCGGAAAGAAACGATTCAGGATGCGTGCTCGTGGCCGCAACCGCTGCTGCCAACTGATGCGAAGGTGCTTCTTGCAGGGCTTTTAAACCAAGGGGCTTGGGATCCCGCGCAGGCGCGCTGCGGTAGGCGGTAGACACAGCCACGGCCAGGATGCTTTTTCTTGGGGCGATAAGCGGCGCAGCCGGGGTAGATGAAGTCTTCTTGCTGGCAGTTCCTTGCGGCTGTGATCTGTAAAGGCGGAAAGAAACGATTCAGGATGCTTGCTCGTGGCCGCAACCGCTGCTGCCAACTGATGCGAAGGTGCTTCTTGCAGGGCTTTTAAACCAAGGGGCTTGGGATCCCGCGCAGGCGCGCTGCGGTAGGCGATAGACACAGCCACGGCCGGGATGCTTTTTCTTGGGGTGATAAGCTGCGCAGCCGGGGTAGATGAAGTCTTCTTGCTGGTAGTTCCTTGCGGTTGTGATCTGTACAGACGGAAAGAAACGATTCATTATGCGTGCTCGTGGCCGCAAACGCTGCTGCCAACTGATGCGAAGGTGCTTCTTGCAGGGCTTTTAATCCAAGGGGCTTGGGATCCCGCGCAGGCGCGCTGCGGTAGGCGGTAGACACAGCCACGGCCAGGATGCTTTTTCTTGGGGCGATAAGCGGCGCAGCCGGGGTAGATGAAGTTTTCTTGCTGGTAGTTCCTTGCTGCTGTGATCTGTATAGGCGGAAAGAAACGATTCAGGATGCGTGCTCGTGGCCGCAACCGCTGCTGCCAACTGATGCGAAGGTGCTTCTTGCAGGGCTTTTAAGCCAAGGGGCTTGGGATCCCGCGCAAGCGCGCTGCGGTAGCCGGTAGACACAGCCTCGGCCAGGATGCTTTTTCTTGGGGCGATAAGCGGCGCAGCCGGGGTAGATGAAGTCTTCTTGCTGGTAGTTCCTTGCTGCTGTGATCTGTATAGGCGGAAAGAAACGATTCAGGATGCGTGCTCGTGGCCGCAACCGCTGCTGCCAACTGATGCGAAGGTGCTTCTTGCAGGGCTTTTAAACGAAGGGGCTTGGGATCCCGCGCAGGCGCGCTGCGGTAGGCGGTAGACGCAGCCACGGCCAGGATGCTTCTTCTTGGTGCGATATGCGGCGCAGCCGGGGTAGATGAAGCCTTCTTGCTGGTAGTTCCTCGCGGCTGTGATCTGTGCAGGCGGAAAGAAACGAATCAGGATGCGTGCTCGTGGCCGCAACCGCTGCTGCCAACTGATGCGAAGGTCCTTCTTGCAGGGCTTTTAAACCAAGGGACTTGGGATCCCGCGCAGGCGAGCTGCGGTAGCCGGTAGACACAGCCACGGCCAGGATGCTTTTTCTTGGGGCGATAAGCGGCGCAGCCGGGGTAGATGAAGTCTTCTTGCTGGCAGTTCCTTGCGGTTGTGATCTGTACAGGCGGAAAGAAACGATTCAGGATGCGTGCTCGTGGCCGCAACCGGTGCTGCCAACTGATGCGAAGGTGCTTCTTGCAGGGCTTTTAAACCAAGGGGCTGGGGATTCCCGCGCAGGCGCGCTGCGGTAGGCGGTAGACACAGCCACGGCCAGGATGCTTTTTCTTGGGGCGATAAGCGGCGCAGCCGAGGTAGATGAAGTCTTCTTGCTGGCAGTTCCTTGCGGCTGTGATCTGTACAGGCGGAAAGAAACGATTCAGGATGCGTGCTCGTGGCCGCAACCGCTGCTTCCATCTGATGCGAAGGTGCTTCTTGCAGGGCGTTTAAACGAAGGGGCTTGGGATCCCGCGCAGGCGCGCTGCGGTAGGCGGCAGACACAGCCACGGCCAGGATGCTTTTTCTTGGGGCGATAAGCGGCGCAGCCGGGGTAGATGAAGTCTTCTTGCTGGTAGTTCCTTGCGGCTGTGATCTATACAGGCGGAAAGAAACGATTCAGGATGCGTGCTCGTGGCCGCAACCGCTGCTGCCAACTGATGCGAAGGTGCTTCTTGCAGTGCTTTTAAACCAAGGGGCTTGGGATCCCGGGCAGGCGCGCTGCGGTAGGCGGTAGACACAGCCACGGCCAGGATTCTTTTTCTTGGGGCGATAAGCGGCGCAGCCGGGGTAGATGAAGTCTTCTTGCTGGCAGTTCCTTGCGGCTGTGATCTGTAAAGGCGGAAAGAAACGATTCAGGATGCGTGCTCGTGGCCGCAACCGCTGCTGCCAACTTATGCGAAGGTGCTTCTTGCAGGGCTTTTAAACCAAGGGGCTTGGGATTCCGCGCAGGCGCGCTGCGGTAGGCGATAGACACAGCCACAGCCGGGATGCTTTTTCTTGGGGTGATAAGCTGCGCAGCCGGGGTACATGAAGTCTTCTTGCTGGTAGTTCCTTGCGGTTGTGATCTGTACAGACGAAAGGAAACGATTCAGGATGCGTGCTCGTGGCCGCAACCGCTGCTGCCAACTGATGCGAAGGTGCTTCTTGCAGGGCTTTTAATCCAAGGGGCTTGGGATCCCGCGCAGGCGCGCTGCGGTAGGCGGTAGACACAGCCACGGCCAGGATGCTTTTTCTTGGGGCGATAAGCGGCGCAGCCGGGGTAGATGAAGTCTTCTTGCTGGTAGTTCCTTGCTGCTGTGATCTGTATAGGCGAAAAGAAACGATTCAGGATGCGTGCTCGTGGCCGCAACCGCTGCTGCAAACTGATGCGAAGGTGCTTCTTGCAGGGCTTTTAATCCAAGGGGCTTGGGATCCCCCGCAGGCGCGCTGCGGTAGGCGGTAGACACAGCCACGGCCAGGATGCTTTTTCTTGGGGCGATAAGCTGCGCAGCCGGGGTAGATGAAGTCTTCTTGCTGGTAGTTCCTTGCGGCTGTGATCTGTACAGGCGGAAAGAAACGATTCAGGATGCGTGCTCGTGGCCGCAACCGGTGCTGCCAACTGATGCGAAGGTGCTTCTTGCAGGGCTTTTAAACCAAGGGGCTGGGGATTCCCGCGCAGGCGCGCTGCGGTAGGCGGTAGACATAGCCACGGCCAGGATGCTTTTTCTTGGGCGATAAGCGGCGGAGCCGGGGTAGATGAAGTCTTCTTGCTGGCAGTTCCTTGCGGTTGTGATCTGTACAGGCGGAAAGAAACGATTCAGGATGCGTGCTCGTGGCCGCAACCGCTGCTGCTAACTGATGCGAAGGTGCTTCTTGCAGGGCTTTTAAACGAAGGGGCTTGGGATCCCGCGCAGGCGCGCTGCGGTAGGCGGTAGACACAGCCACGGCCAGGATGCATTTTCTTGGGGCGATAAGCGGCGCAGCCGAGGTAGATGAAGTCTTCTTGCTGGCAGTTCCTTGCGGCTGTGATCTGTACAGGCGGAAAGAAACGATTCAGGATGCGTGCTCGTGGCCGCAACCGCTGCTTCCATCTGATGCGAAGGTGCTTCTTGCAGGGCTTTTAAAGCAAGGGGCTTGGGATCCCGCGCAGGCGCGCTGCGGTAGGCGGTAGACACAGCCACGGCCAGGATGCTTTTGCTTGGGGCGATAAGCGGCGCAGCCGAGGTAGATGAAGTCTTCTTGCTGGCAGTTCCTTGCGGCTGTGATCTGTAAATGCGGAAAGAAACGATTCTGGATGCGTGCTCGTGGCCGCAACCGCTGCTGCCAACTGATGCGAAGGTGCTTCTTGCAGGGCTTTTAAACCAAGGGGCTTGGGATCCCGCGCAGGCTCGCTGCGGTAGGCGATAGACACAGCCACGGCCGGGATGCTTTTTCTTGGGGCGATAAGCTGCGCAGCCGGGGTAGATGAAGTCTTCTTGCTGGTAGTTCCTTGCGGCTGTGATCTGTACAGGCGGAAAGAAACGATTCAGGATGCGTGCTCGTGGCCGCAACCGCTGCTGCCAACTGATGCGAAGGTGCTTCTTGCAGGGCTTTTAATCCAAGGGGCTTGGGATCCCGCGCAGGCGCGCTGCGGTAGGCGGTAGACACAGCCACGGCCAGGATGCTTTTTCTTGGGGCGATAAGCGGCGGAGCCGGGGTAGATGAAGTCTTCTTGCTGGCAGTTCCTTGCGGTTGTGATCTGTACAGGCGGAAAGAAACGATTCAGGATGCGTGCTCGTGGCCGCAACCGCTGCTGCTAACTGATGCGAAGGTGCTTCTTGCAGGGCTTTTAAACGAAGGGGCTTGGGATCCCGCGCAGGCGCGCTGCGGTAGGCGGTAGACACAGCCACGGCCAGGATGCTTTTTCTTGGGGCGATAAGCGGCGCAGCCGAGGTAGATGAAGTCTTCTTGCTGGCAGTTCCTTGCGGCTGTGATCTGTACAGGCGGAAAGAAACGATTCAGGGTGCGTGCTCGTGGCCGCAACCGCTGCTTCCATCTGATGCGAAGGTGCTTCTTGCAGGGCGTTTAAACGAAGGGACTTGGGATCCCGCGCAGGCGCGCTGCGGTAGGCGGTTGACACAGCCACGGCCAGGATGCTTTTTCTTGGGGCGATAAGCGGCGCAGCCGGGGTAGATGAAGTCTTCTTGCTGGTAGTTCCTTGCGGCTGTGATCTATACAGGCGGAAAGAAACGATTCAGAATGCGTGCTCGTGGCCGCAACCGCTGCTGCCAACTGATGCGAAGGTGCTTCTTGCAGGGCTTTTAAACCAAGGGGCTTGGATTCCCGGGCAGGCGCGCTGCGGTAGGCGGTAGACACAGCCACGGCCAGGATTCTTTTTCTTGGGGCGATAAGCGGCGCAGCCGGGGTAGATGAAGTCTTCTTGCTGGCAGTTCCTTGCGGCTGTGATCTGTAAAGGCGGAAAGAAACGATTCAGGATGCGTGCTCGTGGCCGCAACCGCTGCTGCCAACTGATGCGAACGTGCTTCTTGCAGGGCTTTTAAACCAAGGGGCTTGGGATCCCGGGCAGGCGCGCTGCGGTAGGTGGTAGACACAGCCACGGCCAGGATTCTTTTTCTTGGGGCGATAAGCGGCGCAGCCGGGGTAGATGAAGTCTTCTTGCTGGCAGTTCCTTGCGGCTGTGATCTGTAAAGGCGGAAAGAAACGATTCAGGATGCGTGCTCGTGGCCGCAACCGCTGCTGCCAACTGATGCGAACGTGCTTCTTGCAGGGCTTTTAAACCAAGGGGCTTGGGATCCCGGGCAGGCGCGCTGCGGTAGGCGGTAGACACAGCCACGGCCAGGATTCTTTTTCTTGGGGCGATAAGCGGCGCAGCCGGGGTAGATGAAGTCTTCTTGCTGGCAGTTCCTTGCGGCTGTGATCTGTAAAGGCGGAAAGAAACGATTCAGGATGCGTGCTCGTGGCCGCAACCGCTGCTGCCAACTGATGCGAAGGTGCTTCTTGCAGGGCTTTTAAACCAAGGAGCTTGGGATCCCGCGCAGGCGCGCTGCGGTAGGCGATAGACACAGCCACGGCCGGGATGCTTTTTCTTGGGGTGATAAGCTGCGCAGCCGGGGTAGATGAAGTCTTCTTGCTGGTAGTTCCTTGCGGTTGTGATCTGTACAGACGGAAAGAAACGTTTCAGGATGCGTGCTCGTGGCCGCAAACGCTGCTGCCAACTGATGCGAAGGTGCTTCTTGCAGGGCTTTTAATCCAAGGGGCTTGGGATCCCGCGCAGGCGCGCTGCGGTAGGCGGTAGACACAGCCACGGCCAGGATGCTTTTTCTTGGGGCGATAAGCGGCGCAGCCGGGGTAGATGAAGTCTTCTTGCTGGTAGTTCCTTGCTGCTGTGATCTGTATAGGCGGAAAGAAACGATTCAGGATGCGTGCTCGTGGCCGCAACCGCTGCTGCCAACTGATGCGAAGGTGCTTCTTGCAGGGCTTTTAATCCAAGGGGCTTGGGATCCCGCGCAAGCGCGCTGCTGTAGCCGGTAGACACAGCCTCGGCCAGGATGCTTTTTCTTGGGGCGATAAGCGGCGCAGCCGGGGTAGATGAAGTCTTCTTGCTGGTAGTTCCTTGCTGCTGTGATCTGTATAGGCGGAAAGAAACGATTCAGGATGCGTGCTCGTGGCCGCAACCACTGCTGCCAACTGATGCGAAGGTGCTTCTTGCAGGGCTTTTAAACGAAGGGGCTTGGGATCCCGCGCAGGCGCGCTGCGGTAGGCGGTAGACGCAGCCACGGCCAGGATGCTTCTTCTTGGTGCGATAAGCGGCGCAGCCGGGGTAGATGAAGCCTTCTTGCTGGTAGTTCCTCGCGGCTGTGATCTATACAGGCGCAAAGAAACGATTCAGGATGCGTGCTCGTGGCCGCAACCGCTGCTGCCAACTGATGCAAAGGTGCTTCTTGCAGGGCTTTTAAACCAAGGGGCTTGGGATCCCGCGCAGGCGCGCTGCGGTAGGCGGTAGACACAGCCACGGCCAGGATGTTTTTGCTTGGGGCGATAAGCGGCGCAGCCGAGGTAGATGAAGTCTTCTTGCTGGCAGTTCCTTGCGGCTGTGATCTGTAAAGGCGGAAAGAAACGATTCAGGATGCGTGCTCGTGGCTGCAACCGCTGCTGCCAACTGATGCGAAGGTGCTTCTTGCAGGGCTTTTAAACCAAGGGGCTTGGGATCCCGCGCAGGCTCGCTGCGGTAGGCGATAGACACAGCCACGGCCGGGATGCTTTTTCTTGGGGCGATAAGCTGCGCAGCCGGGGTAGATGAAGTCTTCTTGCTGGTAGTTCCTTGCGGCTGTGATCTGTACAGGCGGAAAGAAACGATTCAGGATGCGTGCTCGTGGCCGCAACCGCTGCTGCCAACTGATGCGAAGGTGCTTCTTGCAGGGCTTTTAATCCAAGGGGCTTGGGATCCCGCGCAGGCGCGCTGCGGTAGGCGGTAGACACAGCCACGGCCAGGATGCTTTTTCTTGGGGCGATAAGCGGCGCAGCCGGGGTAGATGAAGTCTTCTTGCTGGTAGTTCCTTGCTGCTGTGATTTGTACAGGCGGAAAGAAACGATTCAGGATGCGTGCTCGTGGCCGCAACCGCTGCTGCAAACTGATGCGAAGGTGCTTCTTGCAGGGCTTTTAATCCAAGGGGCTTGGGATCCCGCGCAGGCGCTCTGCGGTAGGCAGTAGAAACAGCCACGGCCAGGATGCTTTTTCTTGGGGCGGTAAGCGGCGCAGCCGGGGTAGATGAAGTCTTCTTGCTGGCAGTTCCTTGCATGTGTGATCTGTACAGGCTGAAAGAAACGATTCAGGATGCGTGCTCGTGGCCGCAAGCTCGATGTCAACAGTCGTATTTCTTCACTGAGTCGTGCGACAAGGCGATGCGTTTTATCTGCGATTAGATGTGACATCACATCATGCCGTTTCATCGTGACAGTGTACGTTGCATTAAATGGAAAGATGCGTGACGACAAATCGATCAACTGAAGGCGTCGCTCGTAACACTCTACAATTTTTCCAAAAACCTGCCAAAACAGGCGAAAAAAGAGTCAGAGCGAGCTTCACTTTTTTCCACCCAATTGCAAAATCTGCAAAAATTTCCACTGAGGAGTTATTTATGAAAAACTGCTTGCTTGAATCCGCAGTGGCTATATGTGTCATTGTATTGTATTGTATTGGGATTTTATGGCGCATAAGCTACACAGGCTATTATGCGCCAAACACATGGTATAATTTATTTCAAGAATTGGGTGTCCTCAGTGAAAGTCCTTGTCCGGACAAGGACTCCGAGGAACCCAACTAATGAAATGTAGACCTCAGCCTTCTTCTCAGGCGTGAGAAAATGGATGAGGTGTGTCATAATATGCGCCAAAGGATAGGGTAAGAATTTTTAGAAATAATAGTACTGTGATATTATATTTTGTTTAAAATCGCTGCGTCTTTCAGAAAACTAAAAACAGATGAAGTTCTTACAAGTGGATCATCTCCTAAAAGCCAATTGGGGTGGAAGGGAATGCGTTCATTGTAAAATACGGTAAAATGTTTTTTCGTTAGCCGTTCGAGTTGTGTGCACGAGAATAGGATGTGATTTACTGTGAGCTCATCTCCACATTTCTCACATAAAGGTCTGTCTTGATTTGTCATTAGAAAGTTATGTGTTAGGTGTTTGTGTGTCCAATACGGAGACGGCAGAAAGTAACATCCATGAAACGTTTTTGAAAAAATAAGAGACGCCGACCCGTGAAAAAAGGTTCGTTCTTGACGTTTCGGCTTCCACACGGAAACCTTGTTCACAATCCGTCAAGAACGTCAAGAACAAACCTTTTTTCACTGGTCGGCGTCTCTTATTTTTTCATATATACGCTCCCCGCCAGACGGGATTCCGTCACACGCTCAACTTCATGAAACGTTTTTGGTGTGAGCATGACTGGCATTCTTCTATTAAGGGTTTTACTAAGTGTAGCCTAATATTTATTTCAGTGTTCCATTGGGACTGCCGTTTATACCTGATTTTACACTGTACCAGCTTCATGCCATCTTTATAAGGAATGGTCACGTTCTTTATTTCTTTATTCCGAGCTTTCGCAGCACATGCGTCCGGCTTCTCATTGCCTGTATTCCGATGTGGCTTGGCACCCAGCAAAATTTTATGTCTTGTCCCTGTGTTGTAGCTCTTCTTATGCTATGAATGATGTCACCGATTAGTGGTGTAACCGTATTTCTATGGCGAAGTGAGGTGAGTACGCTCAGAGAATCAGTGTAAATGATGCTATTCACAATTTTCTCATTTATAATTTTTCTACAGCCACAGAGACTGCGTAACATGCAGCCGTACTGTTTTTTCCCAATTATTTTGAACATCACTTTCGACGTATCGTGGAGATTTTGATCCGTCAGTATAAAATGCTGTATATTCTCTGCATTTTTCGTTTAGGGTTAAGTATTCTTGTAATATATTGCCACATTGCTGACATTCTGCCGGCGCCACCTGGTGGCCTAACCTGTCTCCCAGCGCGTGGCCGAACGTCTTCTTTCTCTCGAATATGGCGGCTGTTCGGCAAGCCTCGCCCGAGTAAACGGTTGTGCTTCCCGCGTCCTCTACGTTTGTCGGTGACATTTGGTGGAGCCGTGCTGGGTACCATCCCATGTACGCTGACCCCGTCGAAATCCTTGACGCTTCTCCCCGACGCGCGGACGCCACACCTGTCCACAAAGCCAGCCGTCGCCTGCGAGGCCTGCAACCCGAGTTTGAGCCACTGAAGAGGCCTGTGCGAGCTATGACTTCCACCGCTGGCAGCCAGACAGGTCCGTACTCCGGCAGTGCCCAGCCGTTTGTCCTTCTCGCACCTCGGTTGCCACCATCCTTCCACGGAGACCGGTTCGAGGATGTTGAAGATTGGTTGGCCAGTTTTGACCGGGTTGCTGCGTTCAACCAATAGGACGACGAGCGGAAGTTGATGAATGTTTATTTCGCACTGCAAGACGGAGAAAACGTGGTTCGAGAACCACGAGGCATCCATTTCTAGCTGGGAAGCTTTTCGCCGCGAGCTACTCGCCACGCTCAGCACGAACGAGCGAAAGGAAAATGCTGAAATTGCACTTCGCTCCAGGTCACAGCAGTCTGACGAGAACATGGCCATGTTTATTGAGGACATGACCCGCCTCTTCAATCGAGCCGATCCGGCCATGCCCGAAGCTACAAAGGTGCCGCACCTTATGCGTGGGGTAAAGGAGCAGCTGTTTGCTGGCCTCATGCGCGACCCTCCGAGAACCGTCGCCGCCTTCTCCAAGGAAGCTACGAGCATGGAACGTTCATTGCAGGAAAGGAGTGCCCAATACGGCCGTCAGGCAAATGTAGCAGCCGCTCACTACTGCACGTCCTTGCCAGGCCCCGGGGATGAGGCGCTGCGAGAGCTTGTGCGGAGCATTGTTCGCGAAGAACTGCGACACCTCCACTTGGATGCTCCATCGGCAAGCATACCGTCTACAGGCGATGTCCTCCGTGACGAAATTCGGCGAGCGGTGCAGCCATCACCAGCACCACTATCGGAGCCGCACGTGATGTCCTACAGCGATGCGCTGCGCCGACCTGCCCCCGCGCCGCAAGCGTTTAGCCCCGTTGCCGAACCACGACCACCCCATCGTTACCAGCGTCCCATCGAGCAGAAGCAGGACCTGTGCCCTCCATTTAGCAAAGCGCACGTATGGCGAACATCCAACAATCGCCCGCTCTGCTACTACTGCGGGGAGCCCGGCCATATTCTGCGGAATTGCCCGTACCGGCGGCTGGGTTTGAGAGGATTCCCACCTGATGCACCTCGACCGCGCTATGGTGAAAGACCGCGGGACATAGAGGAGTACCTGGCCAATCAGGTGCTGCCCCCGACCTCGCAGCGCTGTCAATCGCAGTCGCCGTCCCCGAGGTGCTTTGCTTCGCCCAGTCGACCCTCATCCTCTGGTCAGTTCAGAGGCACGTCCCCTCGCCGGGAAAACGGAAGACGGCGTCCCCCGGGGGTAGGGCCACCGCCACTGCACAGAGTCAACAGCCTCCACCCGACGACTTGACGCGACGGCCCGAACGGCGACGACCCGATCCGACGTGCTGCGAACGATTAGTTGCTGCTGAAATTTTAGTAACCGCCGACAGTCATGAAGTGACCGCACTCGTCGATACCGGCGCTGATTTTTCTGTGATGAGCAGGCAGCTCGCCACAACCATACGTAAGGTTCTGACGCCTTGGTGTGGACCCGTGATCCGCACCGCCGGTGGCCATGTAGTGACGCCGATCGGCGTCTGCACCTGTCGCATCCAGATCCGCGGTCTTACTTTCACTGGCTCCTTTGCCGTGTTACGTGACTGTTCCAAAGATCTCATTCTGGGCATGGAGTTCCTTCAAGAGTATGATGCGGTCATCGACCTTCGGGAGCTTATGGTATCTTTTTCCGCCCAGCGAGCCGTTGACACCAACACCGAGCCCAGCAGAGTAATGTTGCGCGTATGCGATGACCACATAAAAATCCCTCCGCGAGCCAGCAAGTCCGTCAAAGTCGAGTGTAATGACAGTACCGGCACTCTTGGCATCGCTGAAGCGAACGTGTCGCTGCTACTCGCTCGGCAAGTTTGTGTCGCTCGAGGCATAGTAGAATTTGCTAACGGTCGCACGAACATCTTAGTCACCAACTTTACCCGTGAACCACAGCATTTAACGAAGACAGCGGTGATCGCTTATTTTGAAGAACTTTGAGAGTGTTCCAGACAGTGCTCTTTGTCCACCACGTCAGACATCGACGATGCAACGGCTACAGCCATTCCGACCGACGTAAACCCGCACCTCTTGGCCAGTCAGAAACGCTGCTTGGAAAACCTCATCTCTTCCTTCCGCGACTGTTTTGCATCAACTTCCAAGGTGCGACAGACGCCGCTTACCAGGCACCGAATTATCGTTGGTGAAGACCAAAAACCACTATGCCAGCGCCCTTATCGCGTGTCTTCAAAAGAACGTGACGCCATACGCCACCAAGTTACACAAATGCTCCAGGACGACGTCATACAACCGTCCACGAGCCCCTGGGCATCGCCTGTTGTCCTCGTCACGAAGAAAGATGGCACCCTCAGGTTCTGCGCGGATTACAGACGCCTCAATAACGTCACGAAAAAGGATGTGTATCCTCTGCCACGCATTGATGACTCCCTAGACCGCCTTCGCCATGCCACCTACTTTTCGTCCCTTGACCTCCGCAGTGGGTATTGGCAAATAGAGGTCGACGAACGCGACCGAGAGAAGACCGCCTTTATTACTCCTGACGGTTTGTACGAGTTTAAGGTGCTCCCTTTTGGCTTGTGCTCGGCCCCTGCCACATTCCAACGAATGATGGACACCGTGCTGACTGGCCTGAAGTGCAGTCGTGCCTCGTATATCTCGACGATGTCGTGATCTTCTCTGATGCGTTCTATGAGCACCTGAAACGTTTGCGTGCTGTTTTCGTAACCATACGTTCCGCTGGTCTCTCTCTCAAGCCAGCAAAATGTCACTTTGCGTATCATGAGTTAAAGTTTCTTCGTCACATTGTCAGCGCTCGAGGTGTTAGTCCAGACCCCGAAAAGACGGCTGCCGTAGCTGCCTTCCCCAAGCCAACAGACAAACGGAGCCTGCGTCGTTTCTTAGGCCTCTGCGCGTACTATCGCCGGTTTCTTCGCAATTTCTCCAAGCTAGCAGAGCCTCTGACCCGCCTGACGAAAGACGCTGAACCCTTCTTCTGGGGCGAGGACCAGGAAAGAGCCTTCACGGAACTCAAGTCCCGTCTCTGATGTGCGCCTGTGCTTGGCCACTTCGACGAAGAGGCCGACACGGAACTGCACACTAATGCCAGTAACGTTGGTCTCGGTGCGGTCCTTGTTCAGCGGCAGGATGGTCTAGAACGCGTGATTGCTTACGCCAATCGCACTTTATCCCGTTCCGACGTCTATTATTCCACCACGGAAAAGGAATGTCTGGCTGTGCTGTAGGCAGTTACGAAATTTCGACCGTACTTGTATGGCCGCCCGTTTCGGGCCGTGAGCGACCATCATTCACTGTGTTGGCTGGCGAACCTGAAAGATCCCTCGGGGCGGCTTGCTCGATGGAGCCTTCGGTTACAAGAATTTGATGTCACCATCGTGCACAAGTCCGGCCAGAAACACACTGATGCTGACTGTCTCTCCCGCGCTCCTATTCCCCTCCCCACGGACGAGTCCGACGACAATTCCGCTTTTCTCGGTGCTGTCACCACATCCACCCTTGCCCGCCAACAGAGGGACGACTCCAAACTGCTGCCCCTCATTGAGTACCTCGAAGGAACCGCTCCATCACCACCTCGACTCTTCAAGCGCGGAGTTTCATCGTTTTGCTTGCGTGATGGTATCCTCTACAAAAAGAACTACGGCCCAACGGACACTGTCTATCTGCTTGTAGTGCCTACAACACTTCGTGACGAAGTTCTGCGTGCGTGCCACGACGACCTTCCCTCGGGCCACCTCGGGTTTTCCCGCACGTTAGCGCGCATACGCCACAAGTACTACTGGCCCAGGCTTGCTGCGGCTGTCCATTGTTACTTGCGAACCTGTCGCGAGTGTCAGCGCCGGAAGACGCCGCCGACTAAACTAGCCGGGTTCCTGCAGCCTATCGATCCCCCGCGCCTCCCATTTCAACAGGTCGGCATGGACTTACTCGGCCCATTTCTGGCGTCTTCCATGGGTAACCGGTATATTGCTATTGCAACTGACTATCTTAGCCGCTACTGTGAGACCAAGGCCCTTCCCCGTGGCACCGCCGCCGAAGTTGCACATTTTTTTCATTCCCAACATTGTGCTTCGTCACGGAGCCCCAACAGTCGTATTAACTGACAGGGGAACCGTGTTTACGTCGGCACTTACGAGCGAGGTACTTCGACTCAGTGGCACCAGCCATCGCAAGACTACAGCTTACCATCCGCAAACAAACGGACTGACTCAGCGGCTTAACAAGACAATTGCCGATATGCTTTTTATGTATGTCGACGATGACCATGCGAACTGGTACCGGATACTGCCTTACATCACGTTCGCGTACAACACTGCGCTCCATGAAACGATGTGCTTCACTCCGTTCCATTTGATGCGCGGTCGCGAAGCCTTGACCATGCTGAACGCGATGCTTCTTCCGGACCCTACTCCCTCTTCTGTCGTGGACGCTGAACAATTTGTTCGTGACGCCGAAGCTGCTCGGCAAGTTGCTCGACAGCGAATCCGGTGCAAACAACAACGCGACGCCGAGCGCTACAACCTCTGCCGCAGGGAGGTGATTTACACTCCCGGTGACCAAGTCTGGGTGTGGAGTCCGATCCGTTTGCGAGGGCGGTCTGAGAAGCTTCTTCGCCGTTACTTTGGTCCATACCAGGCGTTACGCCGCCTCAGCGCGGTGACCTACGAGGTGCTCCCTGAAGGAACTGTCCGGTCGTCTCGACAACCGAAGTCCGAAGTTGTCCACGTGGCGCGAATGAAACCGTATTACTCCCCTTAGCCCCATTCCACAAAGACACTCGCGCCGCTTACGTATGTTATTTCCCCCTCGCGTGCGGCATCGAGTCGATGCCTCTTGGAAGGGAGGGGGGCAATGCCACATTGGATGGATGGATGGATGGATGGATGGATGGATGGATGGATGGATGGATGGATGGATGGATGGATGGATGGATGGATGGTGGATGGATGGATGGATGGATGGATGGATGGATGGATGGATGGATGGATGGGGCTGAACCCTTTAAATCGAGCGGTGGTTCAATCCACCTAGCCATGACTTGTGAAATTTTACTATTTTCTTGATTTTAGCCACCAATCAGATAACCTTCGCTTGGTTACTTCTACCCGCTTAAAATCTACTTTTCATTCACTGTCCTTAAACCCCAATACGTTGGATAAATCAGCCCAGCTACTTTCCACTGTAGGGTGAAGCCCTTTACAGAAAAGTATTAAGGGTTCAGCCGTTTCCTCCTCCTCTCCGCACGCAACGCACAACGTGTCTATCTCAAGGTACCTGACTCTATATGTCTTAGTCCGCAAAACTCCCGTCCTGGCCTCAAACAACAAAGAACTTCCCCTACAATTATCATAGATATTTTCTTTGGCAATTTCCTGCTTAAAAATCCTGTATGTTCCCAGTGCTGATTTGGTCAGCATCCCTGTTTTCCACAAAGCTCTCTCTGTTTCTTTAACCTTTTTCTTAACTGATAACTGCTGATTTGCCCCCCTACTACTGTCCAGATATTTGCTTGTCAATTTTCTAGTCCGCTTTCTCCATTTCGTATCAACATTCCTTATATACAGGTATCTGAAAACTTTCCTAGCCCACTGCTTTTCCCCCATTTTTCTCAATCGCTCCTCAAATGCTATCTTACTGCTAACTTCTCTGCTCTCGAACGACGCCCATCCCATATCACCTTGTACCCCCTGATTTGGTGTATTGCCATGTGCTCCCAAAGCTAGCCTCCCTACGCCACGTTGTTTAATTTCTAACCTTGCTTGAACATCTGGTCGCATGCACAGGACCGCATTACCGAAAGTTAGGCTAGGAACCATCACCCCTTTCCAGATCCCCCTTACCACTTCATACCTATTGCAATTCCACAGTGCCCTATTTTTCATGACAGCTTCATTTCTACTACCTTGCTACTAAAACTTCAACTGCTAAACCTGGACCCTAACGTTACAATATGGATACAGGAATTTTTATCTAATCGTACGCAAATAGTCTTGGTCAACAACAATTTATCTAGCCCCCTCCCAGTAACTTCCGGCGTGCCCCAAGGATCTGTCATTGGTCCTCTGTTGTTTTTAATATACATTAAGGATTTACCTCAGCGTATTTCTTCTAATATACGCATGTTCGCAGATGACTGCGTCATTTACCGCACTATCAATAACACATCTGACCAATCTGCTCTCCAGAACGATCTAAACAGTGTTTCAGACTGGTGCAATAATTCACTAATGACGCTAAATGCCAACGAATGTAAATGCATGTCCTTCTCCCGCAGGCGCAGTCCCTTTTCCTTCCCTTACACAATTCTTAACACACCCCTAGAACTGGTGCAGTCTTACAAATACCTAGGAGTAACCCTATCTCATGATTTGACTCATTTTTCTTCCGAACCGCCACCGACTGGAACGGCCTTCCCCACGAAATCATTGCTACTACCTGCCCATCTTCGTTTTTGCAACTTTTGTACGACCATTTTTTGTCAATAATTATTTATCATGTGTATTACTGTATGTATAAAACCCACCCCTTATGTAATTCCCCTCCGGGGGACTTTTAAGGTAATAAACTGAACTGAACTGAACTGAATGTTCTGTCAGGCACTCAGCGCCGTTATTTATCCACACGCCAAGATACTTGTACTCATCCACTATTTCTAGCGTGAACTCCTGTATTCTATGCTCGCCAACCTCATCATTAAATATCATTACTGCAGATTTTTCCTTACTAAACTTGAAACCTAATCTATCTCCCTCTGTAACACATATGTCTATCAACTTCTTCAAATCTTCCTTGCTGTCAGCCATTAGCACTATATCATCGGCGTATATTAGTCGAGGTAATGACTGTTTGATCAATTCTCCTTGCTTGAAAAAAGAAAGGTTGAAGCCTAGTCCACTCCTATTTAGCTTGGTCTCCAACCCTTGCAGGTACAACATGAACAACAAAGGTGACAGAGGGCATCCTTGCCTAAGCCCCCGCTGTATCTCTACAGGCTCTGATACCTTTTTTCCCATTTTATAAGCACTCTGGTACCTTTATATATATCTTTTAAAAGATTAATTACACGATCTTCCACACCCAATGTGCTCAGTATGTTTCACAGACACTCTTGAATAACGTTGTCGTAGGCTCCCTTAATATCCAGAAATGCTAACCATAGGGGCCTGTGTTCCTTTTCAGCAATCTCTATACACTGCGTCAATGAAAACAGATTGTCCTCCAACCTCCTTTGCTTCCGGACCCCATTTGTCACTGTTATGTCACTGTTATGGGACAGTAGTTACGTCAGCTTTGTCCCCCTTTCTCTTATATATAATGTTCATCCTACTTAATCGCCATTCATCGGGGACTTTCCCATCCGCTATCATTTTATTGACTACCTGTATTAATGTTTGCTTGGATTTTGGTCCTAGCTGCTTTATTAACATAATCGGAATATCATCTGGTCCTGTTGACGTGCCACTAGCAACCTTTTCTCTGCCCTTTCCCACTCTCTTTGCTCAAGTGAAGCTATTGCAGTAACCGGTCTATCCTCCTTTGATAAATTGTGTGCAACATTTCTTTCCTTAAATTTTTCTGTCATGCTTGTTCCTATGTGTTTTATCGCTTCATCCCCTTCTAGTTGAATACCCTGATCTGTAACAATAAACTTTGTTCTAGCCTAGTCTTATTACTCATTGCATTTACATGCTTCCAGAATTCTTGAGCTGCTTTTCTATCATTTTTATTTACTTTTGACATCCATTGGGCACCCTTTCTTCTAATTTTCTCCTTAATCAAATAGGATGCTTCCCTTCTACACTTTATGAAGGTATCCCATTTTCTGTCTACTTCAACTTCTGGTTCCCCCTTCTTCTTGGCATATCTGTGTTCCCTGGACGCTTCCTGACGTTTCTCTATCGCCCTCTTGACCTTTGGTGACATTCTGCCGGCGCCACCTGGTGGCCGAACCTGTCTTCCAGCGCGGCTGTTCGGCAAGCCTCGCCCGAGTAAACGGTTATGCTTCCCGCGTCCTCTACGTTTGTCGGTGACAATATGCTCATGTGGTGTTTGTTTTTTATGAAACTTTGGTAATGTGAAGTCGCACATAGAGGGCAGGCAGTACCAAGGCGGGAGTGGGTCAGGTTTGCGGTCAATGTTAGGCAATGTGTCCATTACATCTATTTCTTGGCATTTCTCTTGAAAGCGCAGAAGTGGTCTGATTGCCTGAGGTTTGTTGGTAAACAGTGTTCGAGATGGGCACTTTGTAACTATTGGGTAGCATATGTGTTTTGGCATGGAACGAATTTTAAGGATGTATGAGCATGTGAGCATAGTTCTTCTGTCTGTGAGTGATGGTTCGTTAGTTTCAACATAAAGACTATTTATGGGCGACGTTCTGTAAGAACCAGTTGAAAGACGTAAACATAATTTTTGCACTGGGTCGAGTCGTTTCAAGTACGATGGCCTTGCTGAGCCATACACTATGCAACCATAATCTAAAATGGAACGTACTACAGAGCGATAAATCTGTAGAAGGCATACACGATCAGAACCCGTGTTTACGTGAAAGGACTTTCAATATGTTCAAAGACTGCGATGCTTTCTTTTTCAAAGCGCTTATGTGGGGCAGGAAAGTTTTTTTATCAAAAGTTATGCCTAGGAATTAGTGTTCATTCTTAAAAGGTAACTGGGTTTTGTTTATGTGTAGATTGGGTATCTGTCTGTACGCCCCGTTTGAGTGAAAGAAAGTAAGGCCACTGTTTTCTGTGTAGAGAAATGGAAACCGTTCTTGTCTGCCCATGTTGCCAGTTTATTTATTGTAAGCTGTATTTGTCTTTCGCATGTAGATATGTTGGAGAATGTGCATGCTATCTGAAGGTCGTCAACATAGACAGAATACATAATAGACCTCGGGATTATTTTCCTAATAGAATTCATTTTTATTACGAAGAGTGTTGTACTTATAATACATCCTTGAGGTACTAATTCTCCTTAATAAAATTCTTTGAGAGGATTGAGCCGAGGCGCACGTGGAATGAACGGTTGGGTAAGAAGTCTTTTAAGCAATTCAACATTCTGCCTCGGATTCCAAGCTCGGCAAAATCTTGAAGAATCCCGATTCTCCAGGTCGTGTTATATGCCTTTTCTAAGTCAAAAAAGAGTGAAAGACCGTATTGTTAGTGTATAAAAGCTTCTCTGACGGTATTTTCTAGACGAACTAAGCGATCTGTAGTGGAGCATCCCTTTTTAAAACCACACTGATTGATATCAAGAAGGTCACAAGATTAAAGAACAAAAGTTAATCTGATGTTGAGGACACTTTCAAACGATTTGGCGAAGCAACTGGTAAGAGCTATGGGTCTATAACTGCTGGGGGAGGCCGGTTCTTTCCCGGGTTTAAGAAATGGTACAATATAAGCTTTTTTTCTTGGCTGCGGGTAGTTTGCCTGATACCCAAATTTTGTTAATCTTATAAGTGCCTCTACGGCAGATTTGGGAAGATGGGCCAGCATTTCATAGTGTATTTGGTCGGCTCCTTGGGCTGTTTTTTGCCGGAAGAGAGTACTGTATTGATTTCCTAAAGGGTAATTAAGAGATTGTATTCTTCATTAGCAACTCCACTCGTTGGGAGTTTTCGTTTTTCGGCCATGTTTTTGTATTTTAGAAATGACTGGGTGTAATGTGACGAGCTAAAAACTGCAGTGAAGCGCTCACCTAGTTATCTGCCTGTTCCCTTATATTTTTTTGTTTACCAGGTGGTGTCGAAAGTGGCATTGTGTATAGTGAGAAGTTACCATTTAATTTTCTTACCTGTTCCCACATTTTGTTATGTGATTTGACTGTTTATGGATGACACAGCTCTGCCATGACGCTTTCTCAGCACTACGACGGACATATCGAGCTTTAGTTCTTGCCTTTTTAAAATTTACTAGGTTTTCGTGTGTGGGGTACCGGCAAAATATACCACAGGCTCTATTTTGTCGTTTTTTTGCATGTTTAAAATATTGTGTCCACCAAAGTTTTTGATTTGGCCGTACCATTCCTGAATACACTGGGATAGCCAAGCGCGGCAGCTAAGAAACAAAGTAAACTTTTCATTTATTTCATCGATGTCAATATTTTGTAAATCTATTTTTTCTAACCTGGCTTCTGATCTAAAAAGTTCCCAGACAGCTAAAGAGAGCATCCAGCGTCGCGGTTTTTTCGGGGTTGTTTCAGGTGCAGATGTTAGACTGATTATTACGGGAAGGTGGTTACTGCCATATGGGTTGTCTATGACATCCCATTTAAAATCGTTAAACACAGACGGCGAACTAAAAGAGAGATCTAAACAGCTCATTTTCTCTGAAGCTGCAGAACAGTAAGTGGTTCAACAGACAACAGTTCAACAGACAAATAATATTGCTCAGAATAAAATCTTCAATAATTTGTCGTCGGGCGTCCGTTTTTTCACTCCCCCAAAACGAGGAATGTGCGCTAAAATCACCAACTACCAGATACGGCTCTGGTAGCTGCTCTAAAAGATTTTCTAATTCATGTATTGTTACTGTGAGATGGGGGTCAAGGTAAATGCAACACAATGTTAGTGTTTTGTGTGTGAACAGAGTAGCTGCAACAGCTTCAAATTTAGTCTTTAGTTTAAGCTCACGAGCCCGGACATCATTTCTTACTATGATTGCAACGCCACCTGAGAGCCGGCTTGCGTTCTCTCGGTCACGTTAAAATACTTTGTTTCTTGAGTACATTTCTGTTTTTGGGGCCTAAGTTTGTTTCTTGGATACATAAGGCCACGGGTGCGAATGTGGCTAAGATGTCTTTTATATCGTTCAAGTTATTAAACAATCCCCTACAATTCCAGTGTATTAGAATATGTCATTTTGATTTTTTGGGGGATGTATTTGAAAAATTAGGTCCCTATTTCTTTGGGGCCAGTTATTACTTCAGACTTCAGATTCGTGCTTATTAGATGCATATTTGGCACAGGTTTGGCGGTATGGGGTCACTCTGCGTCCAGCCGGCCGGGAAGGCGAGCTTCCGTGCAAGCTACATGCAGGCGTTATTCAAGTACGCAACACGTTTCCCCAACCCGTGGTGCAGAGTCGCAGCCACGGCAGGTCCGGACGAAATAGGCAACGGCAGGGCACGCTAGGAAATAGTTTATTATCCTAACGCGAGGTAAAGGATACTGCGGAAGAATGTTCTATCCGTAAAATATATGTTCAGCAGCTCACCAGGTCGTTGACGTCGACCGGCGTTGGTGTTCAGGGGCCGGCGGGCAGCGAAAGGGGTCCGTGGGGCACTTAGGTAAGGTCCGGCAGCGAGAGTCGCTTCCCGCCGCGCGTTCCCCCCTTTTATCCCTTCGGGCATTGCCTCACTGGCAGCAAATCGTTGCCGTCAAGCTTAGGCGTGCTACCCTCTCCGCAGAAGGCAGCGCGCTGCCGTGACGTCACGTCAGTGCTGGGGCGGAAATGAGCAGAGTCGCGGGGGTGCCTTCTCTCCACATTCCTGGTGGCCAGCGCGCCCATGTAAGTCACGGTCGCCGCTGGCGCGGGGGACGAGGAGGGGATACCAGTGTATCCCACATCCTCCCCTCCTTAAGAAGCCTCCCGAAAACAGAAACAGGGGCAACATTACTTGATCTTCTCCGCCATCTTGGGATCGAAGTTCTTCAGCTCCCGCAGGTGCATCGGTTGACGGCCGCGTCACGCCCCCGCGGATTAGCTGCTTCGCTCCGAGGGCTTGGCCTCCCGCACGATGACGCTTGGCATCTTGCTCCCTGTCACGGTCTTCCGAGTGCGCGCGGCTGCGCCGTTCCGGTTAATTCGGTCGACCGCCTCCTTGGCGCCGGCTGCGATGGCTTGGAGGCCAGGTCCATGGCTGCGCCCCTGAGGTACTGGGTCAGGTGGTTTCAGGGGCCAGGGCTGTGGCGCTTTATGGTTGAGGACGCGGTTGGGCTGCCCTGGCATACCTGGTCAGCAGGCGAGGGCCCAGGGTTGCGGTGGTAATGGGGCCCCGCAGGCGGTAGCGCACAGTAGGCGGGTGGGCAGCTCCGATGCGATGTGGCAGGTAGCCGGGGTGGCCAGGGTGGCGACTGCAGGTCGCGGGCGGGGCGTAGCGTCGGGCCTTGGCGCGGTGCGTTGCCGAAGCTGGATGGTGGCTGATAGTTGGAAGTGGAACGGTGTCGTTCTGATGTGCCCTGCTTCTTTTCCATCTGCGCTGGAAAAGGTCAACACAGATGTAGCCAGCTCCCGCAGCGCGTGCTGCGTGGCTGTTCGACCCTCACGAGAGTCATGAGGGTTAACGCAAGTCAGTCTTGCGTGCCATTGATCGGCATGAGCGGCCCGTACGTTCATGCTTCTAACGAGACTGCCTGCCGGCTCGCGCCCTCACTCTAGGCTGCGCAGGCAGATTCTGTTTGTGCTTAGGGCGCAAGTTATAGCGGGACGCGGGGTTCGCCGGCTGATCGCAGCGCTCGTTATCCGACTGCGGCGCGGGTCGGGCTGTGTCCTCTACCCACTCATCTCGCTGCACGTAGCGTTTCAGGTCACATACGTGCACCGGTCCTCCTGTCGGTTTCGACCGCACGTCCTCGAGCCTGTAAACGAGCGAGGAAAGTTTCTCTCGCACGCGGAACGGCCCGATCCATTTCGGCGCCAACGAGGCCGCAAACTGTTTGCTAGCGTCGCTGAGAACGTGCTGGCGTCGAAGCACCAGATCGCCCACTTCGTAGTGAACATCCCGGTGCGAGCGGTCGTACTGTGCTTTCTGCTGCGCCGTAGCGGTGCTCAGGTTGCTGCGAGCCTTGCGTAAGGCCTCCGTCATCTTAGCGCGCAGCTGCGTCGCGTACTCAGCTCGTGCTGACGAAGCGACTGGCGTCTTCCTGCTGTCCGATAAAATCCGGTCCATCGGATTTAGCAGCTCTCTACCCAGATTGAGAGAAGACGGCGCATACCCAGTCGAGCTGTTAACGGTCGAACGCAAAGCAAACGCGATCTCCGGCAGATAGGAGTCCCAATCTTTGTGCCTCTCAGAGTACGCGACAAGCAAGTGCGTAACGTTGCGATTGACTCGTTCCGTGGGGTTCGACTGAGCATGATAGGTGGTCGTTTTCTTGTGCTTCATGCCAAGTGCAGCGCACGAATCAACGAACACCTTCGCAGTGAAGTAGGACGCGTTGTCCGTTATCAGCTGCTCTGGGAAACCGAACCTGGTGAATAAGTCCATCAGCTTCTCCATGATCACTCGTGCCGTCAGCTTTCTAGGGGGGAAAAGTTCAAGCCACTTGCTGAAGTGATCCGTGACCACCAGCAAGAACTTGTTCCTACTCGGTGTCATAGAATACGGTCCCATGATGTCACACGCCGCGATTTGCCAGGGAGTCTGGCTGTTAATCGGGTGCATGAGGCCGGGTGGTCGTCCGCCTCGGGGCTTCACACTTTGGCACACATGGCACGAGCGGGCGTAGCGTATTACATCCCTTTTCATGCCAAGCCAGGTAGCAAAGCGACACAACTTAGTCTAAGTCTTGGGGCCGCTTGCATGCCCAGCGATGCACGAGTCGTGAAAGTAGTGCAACAGTGCTGCCTCGTTTGTGTCGTTCTCGGAGGGGATATACCTCAGCAGGACGCCGTCGGAATCCAGCACATACTAATCCATCGCGCTCACAGCACTACCAGCTGTTTCCGAGCGCTCCGCACCGACAGCAAAACCAGCTGTCTCCGTGTGCGCGGCGGCCCTGCCGCCCGGCTCCCGGAGCCCGTCGAACACCTTTCGACAAAACGGATCCTTCTGCTGAGCTTCGAGCAGCTCCTTTCTGCTGAACACGATCCCCATGGAACTCGCGTAGTCCACGTGGTTCACGCTCTCGCCCTGGATCAACGGTTGGTCCGCGTTCCTTACATGGGCTACGGCTCGGGTCTGCTTCTCACTCTCTCCGGCTGTCGGGCGGTCGGTTGCGTGACCTTCCTCGCACTGGACAGGCGCTCGCGAGAGTGCGTCAGCCACAGCGTTGTTTTTCCCTTTGCGGTAGCGCACGGTGAAGTCGTAACGCTGCAGCAACAGGGACCAACGCGCAAGGCGGCCGCTCGGCTCGCTGAGTCGTCTCAGCCAGGTGAGCGCCATGTGATCCGTCTCGATCACAAAGGCCACCCCATCGACGTAGTAGTCGAACTTACGCTGAGCAAAAACTATCGCGAGACATTCCTTCTCTGTCACCGAGTAGTTTCTCTCTGCCGGCGTCAACGAACGGCTCGCGAAAGCTACCGGACGGAGAACGCCTTCATGCTCCTGAAGCAACACTGCTCCTAAGCCCAGGTCGCTTGCGTCGGTTTGAATCACAAACTCCGTGTTTAGGTCGGGTAGCTGCAACTCAGCCGTGTCAGCGAGCACTTTGGTGAGGTTGCGCAGTGCATCCTCTTGCTCGTGACCCCAACTCCAGCGCTCGCCTTTCTTCAAAAGCTTTGTCAAATGCGCCTGCAGCGCTGCGCAATCTGGGATGAACTGGCGATAAAAGTTCGCCATTCCCAGGAAGCGCCTGAGACCGGCTATATCTGTGGGCGACGGAAACTTAAGCAAAGCCTCAAGCTTATCATCGCACGGCAGAATGCGGCCTCTGTCGATCGTGAACCCCAACAGTGTTAGTCGGGTCGCGGCGATCTGTGCCTTCTTCGGGTTCAAAGTGATTCCCGCCGACCTCAGCCTCTCTAGGACGTCCCTCAAGTGGCTCAGGTGTTCCTCGAACGTTTTCGAGTACACCACGTTGTCGTCTAGCTACGCGGGCGCGTGTTGCCACTTCGCATCTCCCAGAACACGGTCCATTAGGCGCTGATAAGTAGCGGGTGCTCCTACCAAGCCAAAAGACATTCTCTTGAACTGGAAAAGGCCTCTGTTACAAGTGAAAGCAGTTTTCTCCTTGTCCCGCTCATTCATTTCAACCTGAAAGTATCCGCGGCTAGCATCGAGCGTTGTGAAGTACTTAACCCCACCTAGGTTGGACACTATGTAAGAAATGGTTGGTAGAGGGTAGGCGTCTTTCCTCGTAACCTCATTCAGCTTGCGGTAGTCCACGCAAAGTCGATATGTATCGTCTTTCTTTGGAACCAAGACTACCGGGAAGCCCTAAGGGCTGTTAGACCTCTCAACAACGCCAGTATCGATAAGTTCGTCTAAGGCGCTGTCCAGTGCTTTTCTCTTGGCCAAGCTAATTGGTCTAGAATTGCACTTCCAAGGCAGTGCGTCACCCGTGTCTATTCGGTGCCTGACTAGGGTAGTGAGGCCCGTGCGGTCAGTGAATGTCACGTTGTACTCGTAGAGGAGCGATGACAAACGTGCCTTCTCCCTCTCCGTCACGCTGTTCACTTCCGACAACAAGGGGTGCGCTAACCTTCCCTGCGCGGCAGAGCAGTTTTCTACCGCGGCAACCTTCTCTCTGCCCTCTCTCTCAGCGGCGATGGTCCGCTCGCCTGCTGGTTCTCGGGCTGGCGGGGTGGATTTGTCACGGTCTCCCCCCACTCGCGCCGCGTTCGGAGTCTGAATGGTCTGCGACGCCGCGGGCGCTATCGCGAAAGGCTTCAAGGCGCCTGACGTGCGCTCCCTGTAGCCTCCGCTGCTGATGTCTATCACAATACCTGTCTTGGCTTGGAAGTCTCGTCCAAGAATTACAGGAACGGATAAACAGGGAAGATGAACGAGGCGTTGTCGCCGCACGCGTCTTTCCCAGCGAACCACTATCCTAGCTGCACCGCTTGATTGCGCTGTGCCGCTCGCGAGGCGAAAAGTGGTATCGCACTCTCTCAGCCGGATTTTGTTCTCGCGGAGATGGTTTAACACCTCGTCACCGAACAAAGAAGCGCTTGCTCCTGTATCTAGTAACGCGGTGAATTTCTTTCGAGCTATCGTTAGCTCAATGAACGGCGCTGACAGGTCAACAGAACTTCCTACGCGACATGCCAAAGGCGCTAGCAAACCAGGGTTTTCTGTGTACGCCGCGCGGGATCGATGGTCGATCACCGGCGGCTTTGGCCTTTTCCCGACCGTGTTTGGTCACGGGCGGCAGGGCGGCCACACTCGCGGGCGAAGTGCCCCGGCTGGTCGCACCGGTAGCAACGGTTGCCCGGGCCCCGACGGGCTAGGCGCTGGTCGCCCCGTTCCGGTCGGTCATCTCGAACTCGCGGCGCGGATGGTGGGGGCCGCGTGTCGGCCTCGCGACATCGCCTCGGTTCGTTCCGCTCTGCGGCAGCGTGTGCTGTTCGCAACGCGTAGCTGAATAGGTCCAAAACGCGGTCGGACAACTCCCAACCCCTTGGGACACGCTCGTCAGCAAACTGTGCTGACGCTTCAGTTCTAGATGGACTGCGCGCTGAGCTGCCATTCCACGCGCAGCGCGGCTCATCCAAATCTCTGAACCTGACTCCTCTCAGGTAGGCCGTGAAAGTCGGGTGCGCTTGTCTCGTGACACGCTCAACTTTCTCCGTGTTCGTGGCGCGAGGGTCAGCGAGGCGATAAAGTTCGTCCATCGCTCGGACGTACTCTAACAGACTCGTCGGGGTGCTGGGTTCGGAGCTCCAGCTCTCTCCTCAAACGCCACTCATAGTTTGCGGGAAGGAATTCATCGCGGAAGCTTGCGCAAAACTCCTCCATTGTCCTCGCTCGGTTGCCGGCTAGTCGGTACCAGCGGGCCGCTTGCTCCGTCAAAGAAACAGGCACAACACGCGCGAGCATTTCGGCGTCTGGGATTCCTGTCACTTGCTGATAATGCAGCAGACGGTCGAGGTACTCGTTTGCTCCCGTAGTGTCGTGGTACCCCGTGTAGGTTGGCAAGTCTATCCTAACACGTGGTGACTGGGCCGGGGCTTGCAAATTGTTTTGCAAAATACCCGCTAGACTCTGCATAACCTGCATTGCGTTCTGCAAGAGCACCTCAGATGATTGCGGACTAACGCCCCCGGAGTTGGGCGCAGCCGCTGATGGCGTCGAAAGATGAGGCCTAGGTGCCACATTGTTCGCGCCGCGGAGCGGCGAGGCGCCCGATGTGGAGTCCCCCATGCCAGGCCTAATACCCCTGTCACACGGGCATTTCGAGGGCCCTCGAACCGATAGTCTATCGACTCAAAGGCGATCGAGCGCTGCCACACGGGCAGTTTCAATTGCGATCGAGTCAATAGCCTATCGAGTCAACGGAGTAGTGCAGAACTCCATCGAGATTTCGAGGGCCTTCGAGCGCTGCCCAAGGTTGCTAGCGTTGCTTCGAGCGGCGCCAAGCGCACTTTCGTACACGACACATTCACGGTGCAAAAACATGAACAAACATTATTCGCATAAACTTTAATGCAAGCAGTCTGTAAAATTATTTTAAAATTATATTAGACTTGTTTTAAGCGCACTAAGCGCATTAATTTTTGGTTGCTTGCGTACTTAACGTTGACAACATGGCGGCACCCTGCCCGCCCGTTTCACAGCGATAACAGCTTCGTCGCTAATCCCTCAAAGCAATATCGTGTTCTAAGCTGTTGTATTAGCCTTCGATTTGCCCATTCTTACCCTCGCATAAGGTTTCAAGAGACAAATAGCTCTTGTTTTTCAGATATCATGGCGATGTCCCAGGTCTTAAGCCTGACGAAGCAGCGCTCCGACGCAGTTGGATTGGCTGGGTTTTGGCTCGTCTTGTATTAGAGTGGCTACAGCAGTGTCTGCATATGTCCGTCGCGTACGTGCAATTAAAAGGGTTTTGAACGACTTTCGCGTATGTGTGTATTTCAGCATTTAGTATACATTTATCAAGTATTTTTGTTATTTTTGCAAAATCCAAAGTAGCGATTCTGGCGCCACACATCCGTGGCGTAAGACACGAGAACCATTTCAATGGCCATTGAGATTTGCCGTGTAGCAGCGGCGAGTTCGATGGCGATTAAAAATCTCGAAGACCCTCGACTCGAGGGTGATTAAAACTGGCCGTGTGACAGGGGTATAAGTCCTACCAACGCGTCAGGGGATGTTACTCGGCTATTCCGCGTGGAACGCCCATGATTCACAAATTCAAACCCTTCCAACGGCGCGTCAAGTAGGGAGCCTTGGTTATGTGCCGCTGGCTCTGACAGCATAAGCAAAGACTGCAAGTCACTCCTGTCGGCTGCCATCCTTTTTTAGGGCGACGGTAGTCGTTCGCTCCAACAAAGGTCACTGCTCAATTGCCTAGTTCGCCCCACGTTCGGGCGACAAGATATGGGGTCACTCGGCGTCCAGCCGGCCTGGAAGGCGAGTTTCCGTGCAAGCTACACGCAGGCGTTATTCAAGTACGCAACACGTTTCCCCAACCCGTGGCGCAGAGTCGCAGCCACGGCAGGTCCGGACGAAATAGGCAACGGCAGGGCACACTAGGAAATAGTTTATTATCCTAACGCGAGGTAAAGCATACTGCGGAAGAATGTTCTATCCGTAAAATATATGTTCAGCAGCTCACCAGGTCGTTGACGTCGACCGGCGTTGGTGTTCAGGGGCCGGCGGGCAGCGAAAGGGGTCCGTGGGGCACTTAGGTAAGGTCCGGCAGCGAGAGTCGCTTCCCGCCGCGCGTTCCCCCCTTTTATCCCTTCGGGCATTGCCTCACTGGCAGCAAATCGTTGCCGTCAAGCTTAGGCGTGCTACCCTCTCCGCAGAAGGCAGCGCGCTGCCGTGACGTCACGTCAGTGCTGGGGCGGAAATGAGCAGAGTCGCGGGGGTGCCTTCTCTCCACATTCCTGGTGGCCAGCGCGCCCGTGTAAGTCACGGTCGCCGCTGGCGCGGGGGACGAGGAGGGGATACCAGTGTATCCCACAGCGGCCACGACAACTCTGCGATCCATGGCCAAACCTTTGGCACTTGAAACACAGGCGAGGATTTGGGATGCATGGTCTGACTGCTATTTTCATGTAACCTACTTCAATGGTATCAGAGAGTTGGCTGGAGGCAAAAGTCAGAACTAAGTGCTATGTTGGAGTTTCCTTGTATTCTTTCCTGATTTTTATGCGCTGTACTGCAATCACATTCCGGTCCTTGAGACCGTCTAGCATTTCTGCTTATGTCAGCGCAAGGAAGTGTTGTTCTGAAGTCACCCCTTTGGCAGTGTTGAGGGATCTATGTTCACTGATAGAAACAGGTATTTCTCCAAGTTTGCTATATTTGAGAGCTTAGAATGCTGTGCTTTGTCTCTGATCTGAAGGAGTAGATCGCCACTGGTCAGCTTCGTCACCTTATACCCAGGGCCTAATGATTCCGTGAGAGTCCTTGAAACTAGAAAAGGGGAGATGATTCTGACTTGCTTTTTCAGGTACCTCACTGTGTACGACGTGGTATCTGAGGAAGATTTCTTTTTTTTTTGCAAAACTGCGTAGTGACTTCGGTCCACCCTCGTTTATGAGGGCGATCATTTGCTAAGAGAAGGTTAGCCATATAGTGTGTGTGTTTTTCCGCTACTGTGGCAGCCACTCATCATGGAGCCCAGCTTGGGGACGGGACAGTAACTTGTAAGCAAGTTCTGCCCACGCCAGCTGTGCACCCCAACTATAACCCAATATGACACAGCTCAGGGTAGTTGGTCGCACAAGGTTAACCCTCGCCGCCAGGAAGAAGGAAAAAGTAATTAAAAGAGGAGAAGACAGGAAAGTTGTGAGAAAGAAGATAGGAAAGTGAAAGATGGAGGGGAGGACTGGAAAAGCCGACTGCCGATTTCCCCAGGTCGGGTTAGGCCGGAGGTGCCGTCTATAGGAAGCTGAGGCCAAAGTGGTGTGTTGCCTCCGTCGAGGGGCCTTAAGGGTCCAAATGCTCGGCATCGGCTCAACCACCAGGATCCCCTTTTGCCCGGACACGGCGATGCCACGCACGGCGAAGCGCGGGTGCTCGGGTCCGTGGTGATGCACTGTTCACCATCATCCCTCTGCGGGGATATCCCTGCGGATGCTCGGGAACCCGTGGTGTCGCCACTCACCAACGCCTGCAAGCTGCAGACGCCCCCCTGCGGAGAGCTATCTGTGCCAACATGGAAAAAGACTTCGCAGGGATAATACTTTCACCCAATACGGTTGCGGAGAAAATTACTGAGATCGGCCACAACATTGCGAACGTCTTAATCTAGAGATATCTGGACTCCAAGGCTTTCCGCTCGCAATTTACGAAAGCACTGGCATTACAGATAACGCCCAGTGTGCCATCATCATTAGGAGTGTAGACAAAACTCTGAGTGTGACAGAACTACTCGACATTGTCCCGAAGAAAGGCATTACTACAGACATCACTTCGGTGCGAGATGGAGTTGTTGAACCCACTGGCTTGCAGTGGGAGCGATGGTGTGTGTGGCAACCAACGGTGCTCCATCAAGGGTAGCAAGGAGGAGCAGTCTTGTAGGACGTGCGTGATCGAAGCTTGTAGGGCTCCGAGTCACTGAACAGTTTGTAGCGGTGCACTGCATCCAACTCAAAGAATCACTATGCAGCAAGACACTGAATATGAAATGTCATGGACAATGCAATCAACTATATTCGTTCAAAAGCGCACACCCACCGTCACGTCAGCGCTCTTTAGAAGGAAGATTGCAAAGATATGGAGGCCCTATACCACACGCCCGTTCGCTTCTTCAGCCGCGGAAAAGTGGTGAAGATATTTTTGGGCCTCAGAAAGCAAGCCGACGGGCTCTTGAAGCAGAAATATAAGACAATTGCTGAGCTGTGAAATGAGAACGGGCTTCGTTTCCTTGCATTTCTCAAAGACATGTGTGATTTACCTTAACAGCTTTAACGTAAAGCTTCAGGGAAAACACAAAAGTCGTGACAACAGTGAACGAGGACGTTTGTGCATTTCCGTCAAAATTGCAACTCTGGCAGCGTTAGATAAACAAATTACTGCGGATGCTTAGAACTTTCTGAGAATGTGAAGGGGAAAGCCTAATTGAACGTTTTGTTGGCCTGCTGCTGATCTTTGTGCTGTGTTTGCCCCGTCGGTAGCTTCACCTCTCGCCTGCGTCGCATTCGGGCCGCATGTTGCTCTCGTCGGGCCACTGCCGCAGCTTCATCCATAGCCGCTTCGTCCCGACGGCGGTTACGACGAGCGGCATTTGCAGCTGCTTTAGCCTCTTCCGCCGTGGCGTAGTTTCTTCCACGAAACTAGGGCCTGGCGCGTCGTCACCCATAGCGATGTGGAATGAAGCTATGAGCCCGCGTGGCGACGTATACAAGGCAGGCGAGCGCGCTGCGAGCATGCTTCTCGAGTTTCCAGAACGTCCTACGGGTGCAGCCGCTGACATTTCCTTCCTCCTTCTCCCCAGCGCACTTCTGTTCTCCTTTACATTCCCTCAACTCTCTGGCTGCTCTTCGCCGCCCTTTCTCAGATCCGTCCTCTGGCACTGCTGTTTCCCTTTCCCGCTCCGTTTTTCTGTACCTCGCAACGCGACCTTGAAAGAAGAGATTTATGGCCTTGAAAGCGAATAAGTTGGATCACTTTCCAACTGTTGAGTCACTAGAACACGTTGCCCAATAATCTTACCAGGTTTTCGTACATTTTCTCCGCAATCTTGAGGAACAATTCAGAATTGGGTTTCATGACAGCATCAGCCTCCAAACGGTTCGAAATTTTCTCTGTACCCTTCACTGTGTGAGTCCACGATGTTGAGCCCGAGTTACAAATGGCGCTTATAGAAGTTCAAGCAAGCACCACATTACGGTAGAAGGGTGACGACGTTTGTGTCCCGGGGACACTTTAAGATAAGGCAATTTTCCCAACTATGTTGCACCAGCCGACAAGGACGACAGCCATGTTCGGGAGCACACACTTGCGCGAGCACCTCTTCTCCTTTTTGAAAGTGAACAAATCTGCTGTGTGTTCAAGGACGACCAGCGCAGAGCCATTATGCGAATCGTCTCCGCGCAACACCGGATACTGCATCCCTTGTCGCTGCTAAGAGTAGTCAAACCTCAAGCCGGCAGCATGCCAAGCACTGAAAGGTAACTCCTGTAATTAAAAATAAAAACTCTTGATAGTTTCTGTTGCTCAACGCACTGCAAGACAAGCTCTTCACCCGCTCGGAAAAAAATAAAGCGCCACTGTGATCGACTCCCTCCCCCTCTTTTTGTTATTTCCGGTCTTCTAGCCCACGGGAAACGAAATTTTTTCAATGCGGCCCCCAACGCACTATCAGTTTCAGACCCTGCCTTAAGCAGTCAGTGCTGTCATACTTTACTTACTTTGCGCACTGGACATGGCATTCCCTTTCTATTAAAAAAATGGCGTATGTCCATGTTGAACTCGTTCATGTGGAATGTTGTGTGAAGACGTACGTCACTACATTCGGGATTGTTTCATTTTATTCTGCATTTGTTTTCCGTAAAAAGTGTCTTTGCTCATCAGACTGACCCCTCTCTTCTCAGAGACCCTGCTGTTTGTGCTGTTCTACTTCAAATGGTTCATCTCATCAACAGCACAATTCCCGATTATCAACGCTGATTTCCTTCTTTCTCATTTACTCTGCACAAGCTGTGCACAGAGGAGGGCTCCGGGGTCCTCTGTTGGGCATGGGTGGTCTTCACACTGTGCTTTGGCTGTCTGGCCGTGATTCTCATCAGGCTGTTGCTTTCGTTTTCTCTTACGAGTCTTCGTAATTAACAACCAGCTTGCCCAATCAGCTACCCGCATCGTTTTCTCCTATTTTGTTTCGTTTTACCGCCCTGCAGTTATCTTTGAATGCTGTTTTTTTTAATTTTGAGGGTTGAAGTCCTTTTCATCTCTCTTGAATTGACTTTAAGCCCGGCAAAGCACTGCTGGTATGGGCTCCATCTCTCCTTCTTTCTTCTTGTTTCTTATATCTTTCTGCGAGGAACAATAAGGGCGCGCAAAGTAAGATCTAAAGTTCTCAACGAAAGCCTGGCATACATCTCTCGATTTGAAAGTGGTAAGGCAGCGCCTAAGAACTTTACTGCATTTCCGCGCAAGACCTTAAAAGAGGTCTGGCTCTTTCTTAAAGTTGTCTTTAAGAGGTTTCGGGCAGCGCGCTTGATTGCGTCCTATTATGTTTTAGCAATATCTAGGCACAAAGCTGTCAAACATGTTACCAACAGGACAAAACGATAATCCTGTGGACAACATGTTTGGGCAACTTAACAGAGCGTCACAAAGAGCCCTTAAGTACGCCTTGCACTTCCTTGAACAAAAAAGTTGACAGCCTGCGCTTCTAAGTGTCGTGTGTGTTCCATCATGTTCTCCTAACCCTTTCGTGCAGTTACATCTTTCATCATGCAGGTTATTCCGGTCAGTTATTGTATTTGGAATGAAAGAATGTCGAAAAACATGAACTCGTTGTGTGGAGGTCACAACTGCATGCGGAAGATTAATACGAGGAGATAGTCTTCCAGGGGGTTTAAAATGCAAGCCAGGATATAGTTTTAATCTTCTGGGATGCTGTTGATAGAGGAACTTCAGTCAGGCCACATTTCTTCTTGTGCTTAGTACTGGAAGTTGTGTCTGAGCAAGCAGTGCGGTTACAGATTGATTGAATTCGTAGGCGTAAGAATGAATCTGACAGCGAGCCTTTAAACTGTTTCGAATTAATCGATCAGGTACTCTAGATGTGGACACCAGATTAAACTCGCTTATTCCAAAGTTCGACTGATGATACTTTTATAAGCTTATATTTTATCTTGGAAGCCACAAAATAATCACGGAACCACTAAAGCAATCAAACACTCAAATATATTCGTTGAAAATTTTCACTTGTACGGTCACCGCTGAAGCTGCAAATGTATGCTGCTTATATTTTTCCACAACTCGAATACGCCTCAGTGGTTTGAAATCCAAGGGATGTGGACCTCATTTTTTTGGAGACAATGCAACATCGCTTCAGCCCGTTATATTTTAGCCAATTGCCAGAGGACAGTCTGTATTGCTAACACGAAAGCGTTCTTATTCAGCCCGCCATTATCTCCTTGCAAAAAACAGCTACGCTGCTGTCGATGTCGCTAATTCACTACAACAAAACAAACTTAGGCACCTTTTGGGGTCAGCCGCCACTGTACATTTCACACGGCCGTAACCACCGTTAAAAGTTAAGCATTTATCAATGCAACACTGTCACCTAGTAGCAAACATTTGACTAACTTTCCGGCTGCACTAACAAGCATGAATACTATCACAATTTTATGTCCGCATTAAGGAACAGCATTCTATAATTCGGTATTTCGCCTGGCAGCATGATTTTTTTTAAAGCTGTTTCCTTCATGACCTATGTATTTAGCATTCACAGCTACATATTTACCACTTTCTACAGAATTATATTTAGTAAACTTTGACTTCTTTGCGTTTTCTCAAATTGAATCTGGTTTTATTTTAATCGTATTTGCGAACTTTGTGTTGTATATTTTGTATTTTCACGCTATTTTGCACCATGCCCCTCCGCTCTGTAATCTAATATTCTTGTCTCGGGGGTTCGGTAAGAACATAAATAAATATGAGAAAATGTACGCGTTTACATTACATAATGTCTACCGAGAGGCATCACCAGTGAGCACCAATCAATTGGGAAGGGAGTGCAAGGGAGGGCCCAAAGTGTGGTCCGATTGAAATCCTATAAAACTCGCCGTACGCAGCACTCATGCATATCCGGCTGTCGTGGCAGTCGCCCGCCTTGTGAGCGAGGCGATTTGTGTGCGACGATCACTTCGCAGGAAAAGAAGGACAAAGCTCTTCTAAAACTAATTGCATTGCTATACAAGGCCGCTAGTACATTTCCCCAGCTGTGAATAAGGCACCCACGGGCGATTTGCGCAGGAACTGTCTTCGTGCCTGACAGCGTGGGCTACCTGGTGGGCACCACTGCGTTCGTACGGCTCGCTGCAACAACCATAAGGCAAGTACCCCCATCTATGAATATTTACTTCCAAGGTGCCTGTACTGCGAAGGGGGCTGTGGTAAAGCGTTGCAGCACAAGTGTTGTGGGCGTACACAAGTCAATTGAGCGCTCACTGTTGCTCCCAGCATTGAAAGTGATCCAGCCCGTCGACGTCCGGAAATTTCCGAGAGGGCAGATGACGTTTTTTATGGGATTGAATAGAAGCGTAGCTGGAGAAAAAGGCTGTCGTCCACTGTCGTCACTCCCTGCCATGGTATAAAACCCAAGGGTAGATTTGAAAATAGAATTAGCTTCTTGTAATTGCAGCAAAGGTTATGCGAAAAAAAGACGACACAAGTCACGACAGGATGAGCGCAAACTAACAGCTAGTTTATTCAGAAGCTGACACCCCCAAATATAAAACGTGTAAGCGCATGCGCGGCGGATACACAAACAGCATGACTGGTAAACGTGGTAACACCATCATACTCTATATAAAAGACGTACAAGGCTGACTCGCTTCTCTATAAGGCGCGAGACGCATCGCTGACGCAGTGTTGCGCATTCTTTATCAAAAGGGTTCCATTATTTCGCGCGCCACGGCATTGCTGCCCTGGCCAAGAATATTGATCTCATTCAATCACGGCCAGCATTGGCATTTTCGGCAATGTTCGATCAAATTCTCGCTTCTTTCGCTATCTCCTAACGTGCGTTCATGCTCTCCTGCACGATCATTAACATAGCGTCCTGTTTTGCCAGTGTAGGGGTTCCACATGTTCGTGGAATCTCATACACAACGCCTTCCGCGCATTTAACGTAAGGCTTGCCATGCTTTTTGGCGCATCCGGTTGGCCTGGTTCGCTCCTTCGCCGTGAGTGAGCAGAGTTGGCCTAACTTCGCAGGTGATGAAAACACCATATAGGCACTCCATACCTGACGGCCACTTACTTCATGTTGTGCGCCATCTTATGCATGTAAGGTACTACTGCTAGCTTCGTACCTTCGTTTGGAGCTCTTTTGCGCGCTCTTCCTGTCATTTTCTGCAGGAGGGCTTCACTAACCGCCGCCAGGACCGTGCTATCACGTTTACCAGACATTCTGTTGGTGTATCCGCGGCGCATGCGCTTACATGTCTTATATTTAGAGGTGTCGCCTTCTGAATAAACTAGCTCAAACAGAGCGAAATGTGCTAAACGCACAGAAAGAAAAGAAGACGAAGAAAAAATAAACCAACGTAAGCAAAAAAAATCAAAAGTACCCCACAATTTCTTCCGTGTTCCTTGTTCCTTCACATTTAAGGCAAAAGCCTCCAATGGCTTATCGTTGTTCGTCCGTCCGTCCGAGAAATCTGCCACACTTTAGCTGCCAATAAAATGACGTCAACTCGATACGAAAAAAATCCTTGTGCACGGCGTGATTCTAACCACCATCCTTCCGTTCCGCAGCCGAACGTGGTAATGACTACGCTACTTCCTGCCAGCGCATGTGTAGTTCTCCTTGCCTAGCCCGTGGTGTCGCAAGACGGTGTGGGCAGGGCAAGTGTTTTCTTCTTTAGCCCATTCTAACCTCTGTATAGCCCGTTATACTTAGTGGCACTGGCAGGGACACTTTATTTTTCGTTATTTCTGAAGCAGCAGTGGCGTAGAGGTAGAGCGCCGCTTCGCGTGAAAGAGGACCGGGGTTCGAATCCGGGTGCCACGCAATTCTCCACCGGTCTAAAAAAAATCCGTGTGTCGATGGAATTGCATAACCAGGCCAGGCGTGCGGCCTGAGCTCGGTAATCAGAACCGACAACGCACTCCCTCACCAGAACAGGATTGGTCCATCCTGGTGTAGTACTTCGCCACAACCTTTTATGAACAAACCAATTAACCCTCGGCCCTCAGTCGCCAGCGGCTGCGGAGCAACTGACCACGACGGCGGTCAGACCTGTGACGCAGCGGTGGGTGCTAAGAATTTCGGGCTCCGGACAGGCCGCCATTGGAACCTGAACCTGGCAACGTTTAACGCTAGAACTTTATCCAGTGAGGCTAGCCTAGCAGTGCTGTTCGAGGAACTACCGGCAATTAAATGGGAATATCATAGGGCTTAATGAAGTTAGGAGGACAGGTGAGGCGTATACAGTGCTAAACGCCGGGCACATACTGTGTTATCGATGATTAGCGCATAGACGAGAACTAGGTGTGGGATTCCTCATTAATCAGGATATAGCTGGTGACGTAGAGTGGTTCCATAATATTAACGAGAGGGTAGCAGCTATTGTAATTAGGCTCAATAGGAAGTACAAGCTGAAAGTGGTGCAGGCCTATTGCGCCTACATCCAGCCATGATCACCAGACCCTTGAAAGCTTCTATGAGGACGTAGGCAACGAATAAAGTAAACTCACACTGCACTGTACTGATTGGTGACTTCGATGCGAATTTCATGAGTATAGCGCAACGAACGGGACGTAGAAGAAGGACCCAGGCAGGGATGCAACATAGCGCTGTGTTGTCCTGTGTTGTCCCTGCATGTGTCCTTCTTCTCCGTCCCGTTCCTTGCGCTGTAATCATGGAATATCGAAAACAAGTCGCCCAACAACTTACCTTGTTGAACTTCAATGCGAAGGGGGGCAAGAAGCAGGCTGGCGACCAAGCGGTAGGCTACAATGGGATAGGTTCTAGGAATAGCAGGGGAGAGTAATTAGCCAACTTCGCAGACAGAATAATTTACGGATCATGCATACCTTCTTCCGCAAAAGAGAGAACAGGAAGTTGACCTGGAGGAGCCCCAATAATGAGACTAAAAACGAAATCGACTTCATACTGTGCGCTCAACCTGACATCGTTCAGGATGTGGCCGTCCTCGGAAAAGTACGAGTAGCGACCACAGAATGGCGAGGTCTTGAATTAGCGTAGACTTTCAGAAGGAACGGAACAAGCTAGTGAAGAGGAAGTCCATTAACGAGTTACCGGTAAGAGGCAAAATAAAGGAATTCAGGATATCGCTGCAGAACAGATATTCAGCTTTAACTGATGAAGGCGATATTAATCTTCATACAATGAACAGTAATTTGACAGCTATCATTACGGAGTGCGCAGTACAAGTAGGCGGTAGGACGGTTCGACATGATACCGGCAACCTATCTCAGGAGACGAATGATCTGATTAAGAAACGCCAAAGCATGAGGGTGTCTAACCCCACAGATAGAATACAACTGGCAGAGCTATCGAAGTTAATAAGCGCAAGTTAGCGGACATAAGGAAGTTTAATATGGAGAGAATTGAGCATGCTCTAAAGAACGGAGGTAGCCTAAAACCGGTGAAGAGGAAACTAAGCATAGGTAAAAAGCAGATGTATGCGTTAAGAGAAAAAGAGGGCAATGTCATTAGCAATATGGATAAGACAGTTAAACTGGCCGAAGAGTTCTACACAGACCTGTACAGTAGCCAATGTAATCAGAATGTTAATGAGAGAGACAGTAGCGCACAACAATGCGTCATCCCACCAGTAACGAAAGAGGAAATGAAGAAAGCGTTAGGAGCAATGGAAAGGGGAAGAGCAGCTGGCGAGGATCAGGTAACAGCAGATATGTTGAAGGACGGATGGGAGGTCTTGCCAGAAAAACTAGAAGCTTTGAAGAACGGAAACATTATTTGAATCCAGAAGGAAGGAGAAGCGAAGGACTAAAAATTACAGACCGATCAGCTTACTATCTGTTACCTACAAGGCGTTTACTAAGGTAATCGCCAATAGAGGAAGGGCAACCTTAGAGATCTTTAGATAATACCCACACCATCAATCAGGTGATAGAACAATGCGCAGAATATAACCAACCTTTATATATAGCCTTCACTGATTACGAGCAAGCATTCGACACAGTGGAAACCTCAGCAGTGATACAGGCATTGCGTAATCAGGGGGTAGACGAGCGTTATGTGAAAATACTGGAAGATATATATATATATATATATATATATATATATATATATATATATATATATATATATATATATATATATAGCAACTACACAGCTACCATAGTCCTTCATAAAGTCAGCAATAAAATTCCAATAAGAAAGGGCGTCAGGTCTGCGATTCTCTGATGACATTGCCTTGCTCAGTCACTCAGGAGGTGAACTGCAAATCATGATCAATTAGTTATGCAGGCAGAGCAGAACGGTGGGTCTAAAAATTAACATGCAGGAAACCACAGTAATGTTCAACAGTCTAGCAAAGGAGCAGCAGTTCACAATTGGTAGCGAGGTACTGGAAGTGGAAAAGGAATCTACTTAGGGCAGGTAGTGACAGCTGATCCGGATCATGAGAAGGAAATAACTAGAAGGATAATAATTGGGTGGAGCGCATACGGCAGGTTCTCTCAGGTCATGAATGGCAGTTTACCAATATCCCTCAAGAGAAAAGTGTACAACAGCTGTATCTTACCGGTACTCACCTACGGGGCAGAAATGTTTAGGCTAAAGAAAAGGGTTTAGCTTAAGTTGAGGACAACGCAGCCAGCCATGGAAATAAAAAATGATAGGTGTAACGTTAAGAGACCGGAAGCGGGCAGGATGGGTGAGGGAACAAACGCGGGTTAATGAGATCCTAGTCGAAATCAAGAGGAAGAAATGGGACTGGGCAGGGCATATAATGCGAAGGCAGATAACCTCTCGTCCTTTAGGGTCACGGAGTGGATTCCAAGAGAAAGTAATTGTAGCAGGGGGCAGCAGACGGTTAGGTGGGCGAATAAGATTCAGAAGTTTGCAGGCATAGGGTGCATGCAGCTGGCAAAGGACAGTGTTAATTGGATAGACATGGCAGACGTCTTTGCCCTGCTGTGGTTGTAGTCAGGCTGAGAATGATGATGATGGTCCCACAATAATTTTTGTCTAGCCCGTTATTGGCACGGGCAGGGGAAATATTTTTCATTATTTTTATAGTCCTACAATAATTTTTTGTCTATCCTGTTATACTTAGTTGCATGGGCAGGGACACTTTATTTTTCATTCTTGTTACAGTCCCACGATAATTTTTTTTATCTAACGTAAGGACGCTGAAGAGTGTTTGCGTCAAGGCGTCGAATCAGATGGATGCCACCCAAATGGCCTGTAGTGTCTCCCGCATTTAAGATTCGCCAACAATTGTGTACTTAATCAACATCTTAACCACACATCAGTGACACAAGCAGCAACACCGCGCTGATGGCTGTCGCCTCACCGCACTTTAGATCCACAAAGTGACCCCCTGAATTTCGCGCTGTTTCCAGCTTCATGTACACGCGCCCACATACTTAACACGGACGACGGAATGCGCCGCGTAACGATACTCATCGGGAACGAGATAATGCTGTCGGTATGTGCACGGCGGCTGACGACAGCTGATGAGTAGCTCGCTGTGTCGGTTTTTTCACCTGTCTTGCCGCATTTGATCTCCGATGCAGCCTCCCAAGGCCGGGGAACGCGTTTCAGTCTTCCTATCGCTGGAACACGAAATTGCTCACTAAGCTGCCTCTGCTCGCGCGCCTAGCTAGTTTGGTCCGAAGCCTGCCGATCTAGCAGAATAAATGTTTTGAGCAGAGTGGGCCTCTTCCGAGTTCACCCATATAGGCAGAAACTTAAAGGTGTGCACTGCACTGCTCATAGCAGGTCTTCCGGCATCTGGAGTTTTCACGGGCTCGTACACATCTCTCCTTCCTCGAATTCCAACTAGTAATTTTGTCCTCAACACCGTCTTTCTGCATGCTGACCTCAACGGTCGCCGTAACGTGTCCCCGACTTCCGAGACGCACTCACGCAGATTATGGACCTCCGTGACATTCCCTGTATTGGCTAGTGCCAAGTGAGCAACACTTGGGTGGTGGTTACCTGTGATAGTAGTTCCTTCAAGCAGAAGCTTGTTGACAATTCAGAGTACTTTGTCGAAAGTTTGATGTATATGGCATTTGCGTCAACATCAAAAACATGAAGCTTAAGCTGCGTAGGCTTCCGTGCTATTAGAGCACCGGAGGATTGTAGAAGCTTTCGAGCCTTTTGGAACTGCGGAAACAGTAGAGCCTGACAAGTGGCGATGTCCTGGAATGAAGCACGTAAAAACAGCTAAACGTGAAATCATGCTCTTGCTCTAGGACGGTGTGTCCGCAAGTAGAATTCCTGAGACGCTCAATGTTTTCGAGGTACAGACTTTAGATATAATCCTAGGTATAAGCCTCCACTGTGTCTTCGTTGTAGCCGGATTGGTCATGTACGCGTCAGTGTCGCACTTTTTTATCCAGAAAACTGGGACATCACAGTGGGGAGGGGAAAGGAGAGAGTAAAATTCGCCTGACTGGAACTAAGCACCACTCGAACACAGCAGCCAGAGACACATCAAAAGGCATACAAGAAAAGAAAGAAAAAAAGCATTCTCATGGCAACAAGATTAATGTTCGAAACGTAAAATTTTCACAATTAAGCCTACAGTACATCCTCATTACTGAGACATAGAGCAAGTGTCCACAGGAAAAAAAGTGCAGTGCAATGAAACACACAAATCAAATTCATGTACAGAACTAGTAATACGTCGAACAGTTCGGCCGAACCGAATAAGCAGAGAGGTGTAGATGTGACAGGCAACTGACAGTAGACGAAAAGCATCAAATATATGCATTCGCCAGAAAACAAGTTTTTACAGACTTATGAAAAACAAATACAGAGGGGCACTTCATTATTCCGACCAACTCGGGATGATAGTTCAAAAGATTATGAATATGCCAATTCAGCAATTGAATACCATAATTTGTCCTGCTTCTTGGTTTCGGTAAATCCGTGCGCCTTAACTTGTATCGTGTTTGATCAGTGTTATATTTAGAAAAATATGTTACGAACTGGATTTTAGTTTCAAGAATGCCACAAACTCTCGTAATACGGAGCTTGTAACGGCAATATGTGGTTATTCTTGAAGTTAGAGGATGTAGAGTGACATTTTGACAATTTTTCGATTAACCGGAGAGGTATTTTGAGCAGTAACAAAGGACTGCAGATCAGTTGTACCAGTGACTACTGCCCAGACAAGCAACCAATAGTGTAACCTGAAATGGACTGCACTGAAATAAAGCTGGCGCCTAAGTCTAATCGGTAGTAATGAGCGAAACCGGTTCAACATTCCAATATCTTGTACTACAGTACGCTTTAAGAGCCGTGCATGTGGTGTCCAACAGAGGTTTTCGTGGAGGACACACTGGCAGCGGCAGCGGCACCGGCAGAGCACCGTTCTAAGAAGTATTTTCTGCTATTGCAGATACGAAGGAGTGACCCTGTCTGGCATTTGACTACCGAACATCGACGTTTTCGTGTGCTGCTTGATGCGGAAGATAGCATCGCTACCTCATCACGAACGGCAGCGGACACGCCCCATCGGAGAGTGCTATAAAGGAAGGCCAGCTTCCATCGGATGTCACGCTGGCAGCGGCAGAGCACCGTTCTAAAAAGTATTTTCTGCTATTGCAGATATGGAGCTGTGACCCTGTCTGGCATTTCACTTCCGAACATCGACGTTTTCGTGTGCTGCTTGCGGCGGAAGATAGCACCGCTACCTCATAACGAACAGCAGCGGACACGCCCCATCGGACAGTGCTATAAGCAAGGTCAGCTGCCATCGGCTGTCACACTGGCAGCGGCAGCGGCAGAGCAGCGTTCTAAGAATTATTTTCTGCTATTGCAGATATGAAGCTGTGACCCTGTCTGGGATTTCACTACCGAACATCGACGTTTTCGTGCGCTGCTTGCTGCGGAAGATAATAGCATCGCTACCTCATCACGAACGGCAGCGGACACGCCCCATCGGACAGTGCTATAAGTAAGGCCAGCTTCTATCGGCTGTCACACTGGCAGCGGCAGCGGCAGAGCACCGTTCTAAGAAGTATTTTCTGCTATTGCAGATATGAAGCTGTGACCCTGTCTGGCATTTCACTACCGAACATCGACGTTTTCGTGTGCTGCTTGCTGCGGAAGATAGCATCGTCACCTCATAACGAACGGCAGCGGACACGCCCCATCGGACAGTGCTATAATGGAAGGCCAGCTTTCATCGGCTGTCACACAGGCAGCGGCAGCGGCAGAGCACCGTTCTAAGAAGTATTTTCTGCTATTGCAGATACGAAGCAGTGACCCTGTCTGTCATTTCACTACCGAACATCGACGTTTTCGTGTGCTGCTTGCTGCGGAAGATAGCATCGCTGCCTCATAACGAACAGCAGTGGACACGCCCCATCGGACAGTGCTATAAAGGAAGGCCAGCTTTCATCGGCTGTCACACTGGCAACGGCAGCGGCAGAGCACCGCTCTTAGAATTATTTTCTGCTATTGCAGATATGAAGCTTTGACCCTGTCTGGAATTTCACTACCGAACATCGACGTTTTCGTGCGCTGCTTGCTGCGGAAGATAATAGCATCGCTACCTCATCACGAACGGCAGCGGACACGCCCCATCGGACAGTGCTATAAGTAAGGCCAGCTTCTATCGTCTGTCACACTGGCAGCGGCAGTGGCAGAGCACCGTTCTAAGAAGTATTTTCTGCTATTGCAGATATGAAGCTGTGACCCTCTCTGGCATTTCACTACCGAACATCGACGTTTTCGTGGGCTGCTTGCTGCGGAAGATAGCATCGCTACCTCATAACGGACAGCAGCGGACACGCCCCATCGGACAGTGCTATAAAGGAAGGCCAGCTTCCATCGGCTGTCACACTGGCAGCGGCAGCGGCAGAGCACCTTTCTAAGAATTATTTTCTGCTATTGCAGATATGAAGCTGGGACCCTGTCTGGGATTTCACTACCGAACATCGACGTTTTCGTGTGTTGCTTGCTGCGGAAGATAGCATCGTCACCTCATAACGAACGGCAGCGGACACGCCCCATCGGACAGTGCTATAAAGGAAGGCCAGCTTCCATCAGCTGTCACACTGGCAGCGGCAGCGGCAGAGCACCGTTCTAAGAAGTATTTTCTGCTATTGCAGATACGAAGCAGTGACCCTGTCTGTCATTTCACTACCGATCATCGACGTTTTCGTGTGCTGCTTGCTGCGGAAGATAGCATCGCTGCCTCATAACGAACAGCAGTGGACACGCCCCATCGGACAGTGCTATAAAGGAAGGCCAGCTTCCATCAGCTGTCACACTGGCAGCGGCAGCGGCAGAGCACCGTTCTAAGAAGTAGAGAGAGAGAGAGACTCTTTAATGAAAAAAACAGATTTTAGCCGGCGTTTCAATATCGCTGGCATGCTACTCTGCGTAGGGAGGGGAATTTGGGAGATAAAGACTGAAGGAGAGCAACGTGAAGAGGTGGAAGGGAAAAAAACGAAGATAAAATGCAGCCATGAAATGGGTACTAAGGATGCAGTGGCGAGTATTGATGTAACCTATGGAATGATGGAGTGCATAGTCCGACAAATGGGCTGACGAAGTTCACTGCAAGAAGAATGCATGAAGGCAACCTGCAAGTGAATTTAGAGCTTATCGAGTTGTCCAATGTCTTTTAAATATGTAAAAAGAAAGTTCATTGCAAGTCTCTGTTGCCTGAAGCAGGTTAAGGGGCCTAAAACTTTGTTCATTGTTAGGGGCACTGGGCAGAGCTTCTGCATGCAATGTTCATAGTACGCACGCTCGTTAGCATACGCAGGGCACTCAAGCAGGATATGTTCCACAGTTTCTATCGAGGCACAGTTGTCACAATGCGGACTGTTCATTTGTCCAAAACGGTATCGCAGGCCGTTTGTATATGCAGCATTCAGACGAAGTCGGTGATAAAGTGTTTCGAGTTGTCGAGGAATTCTGGGTGAGAGTCTTGATCTAAGATGTGGGTCGATTGAGTGAAGAAATTGGTACTGATGTGTCGGCAAACTCCAAAGCTGATACGTTTCTTCGTACGCAAAACTTTTAGCCATTTGGGACACATCGGATTTCGTGAAAAAACTTCGAATGTATCTCTGATGTTGATGGCCCTTTCGGGCCGCTTCATCTGCTTTTTCATTAGCCATAACAGTGAGCAGGTACCCACTGAAATGTTATGCAGTGGCCTGCGGCAATAGCTATATGATGGATATACCCAATGTCCAGAGAAACTGGCTGGTGATTCGTTTTCTTCAGCAGGTTGGCCAGGATCTGCAGAGATGCTTTTGAATCGGTGAAGATAACCCAACGGCCGGCGGTTGGCGCAGGATGTAAGAAACAGCTTCCTTAATGCCGTGAAGCTCAGCTGTTGTAGAGGAGGTCCTCCGCTGCAGCCGGTAAGAAAGGGCATGGCCTGTTGAGGGCACATAAAGGCCACAAGAAGTTTCATTAGTAGTTGAACCATCGGTGAAGATATGGGTGTGCTGCGTATATTCTTCGATTAAGTAGGCGAGAGTAGCTTGCAGAAGTGCTGCCTGTGGCATGCGGCTCTTTGCATTCACACCTGGAACAGACTTCTTCACCTTTAGAGGAGAGAGTGTCCATGGAGGAAAGGCCAGAGGGAGTAGTTTCTGTGGCTGATTAATAGTAGGAAGGGGCAGGAGCTGCACTGCCTGGCCAAAGCTAGAGTTGCTGTGAGTTAGGTGTACACGGTGTAGGAAGTGCTTCTTCCCTTGCAGGACATGGCGGAGATGGGTACGCATAGTTTCCTGGGCGGCAATTACCTCTAGTGGGAGACATCCTGCCTCCGCTACTGTTCCTGATGCAGAGGAACCCTTTGGGAGGCCAAGACATATTCGCAGGCAGTTGTTCCGTGCGGCATTGAGAGTCTTATTGCTTGATGTAGATAATCTTTGAAGCACTGGTAGACAGTAGCGCAAGGCTCCTTCAACATAGGCTTTTTCAAGCAGAATCATTGATCGGCAGTTGCTACCCCACCTTGTTCCCGCTATGAACCTGAACACTTGCGATGCTGCAGTAATCCTCTCGCGGAGGTTTTTGATCTGAGGTGACCATGACAGATTATAGTCGATTACAACACCCAGGAATCGCTGAGATCGTACATATGGCAGCGATCGTCCGCCTAGGAGCAGCGGATATCGGGTCATCGTTTTTCTTGTAAACGCCATTGCAACACTCTTTTCTGGCGAGAGACGAAGACCTCTGGAAGCCAGGTACATCGAAATGTGCAATAGCGCTCTCTGAAAACGTTGCTGGGTAATATAGCGCGAACGTGACGCAGTCCAGATCCAGATATCATCAGCATAAATTGTTATGCGGACCCCTCGCGGAAGGTGTCTTCTTATGTGAATAAGGACAATATTGAACAGGAGAGGGCTGAGCACCGCTCCCTTTGGTACGCCCCTCTCCACTGCGTGAAAGCGTGTTGGACCGTTTGGAGTGGTAATAAAAATTTGTCGTTCTTTTAAATAATGCCCAATCCACTTGTATAGCCTTCCTTGAAAGCCAAGACTGCCAAAGGCTGCGAGAATTGCATGGTGAAAGACGGAGTCAAAAGCGGCCTTGATGTCTAGGAAAACGGCTGTTGGGATGTACCCAGCATGAATTGAGGAGACGAGGGCGATGATATTGTCAGTCGCAGACCTGTTTTGACTGAACCCGTTCATTTCTTGGGGGAACTCATTCCGGCTTTCTAGGAACCAAGTTATGCGCTTGCAGATCATGCGCTCCATGAGCTTACCTACGCAGCTCAGTAGGGCAATGGGCCGGAATGATGCGTAGCTTGTTGGCTGCTTACAGGGTTTCAAAACGGGCATGATTTTCGCCAGCTTCCATTCCGCGGGGACCTCACCAGCCATCCAGAAAGAATTGTAATACTCCAGGAGTCGAAGACGGGAGGTGTGGGGTAGCTTTGCAATGGCGTCATAGGTCACCTCATCATGACCCGGAGACGTGTGCCTGTTTGTCTCCGCGATAGCTGTGGATAGTTCTTCCATAGTGAAAGGCAGGTCTAACGCTGGCACTGCCGCCTTTGGGATGCCTGTTTGACCATCTGCGGAGAGTGTCGAATGCCCTGACCCTGCCGACAGCAGCTTGCAGTATTCTTCTGAGACTTCTTTTATAGATTTTTGTTCGTGAAGGGAGAGTGCAGCGAAGGGGTGGAGTTGTTGAAGTGGCGTGCGCATACCTCTAACTATCCGCCAAATATTGGTTACTGGTTTGCGCACATCCAGCGTAGAACAAAAGTCACGCCACTTTTGCCGACTGAGTTTATCCATGTAGCGTCGAATGTGACGCTGTGCCCGTCGGCATGCACGTAGGTCATCGAGGCTTTTTGTGCGCAGAGCTTTCCTTTCAGTTCACCTGCGTATAGCGCAAAGCCTTTGGAATGTGTCATCATTTGAAGGTATGTTATCATTTTTAGCTGTAATTTGTGTACTCGCCCTCAGGCAATACGCAATTGTCGATGCTAATTCCTCATTGCGAGTTGCCGCAGTAACTCCTCTGCTTACAGCGTCCTTGTATGCGTCCCAGTCTGTAGATTTTATAAGGAATTTCTTTGGGTTCCTCTGCACATGGAAAGCCAATATGAGGATTGGGTAATGGTCGCTTCCACGTGTCTCCAAATCAGTGCACCAGCCAAAGTTGTGGGCGAATGAACTTGTGACAAATGTCACGTCGATGCTGCTGGTAGTCGTCGGGCCTCGGAGGTAGGTGATGCTGCCGTCATTTAATGGCTGAACTGAATGCTTGGAGAGAAGTTTTGCAAGCTTGGCACCTCGGGCACATGTATGTGAGCTGCCCCAAATTTCATTATGAGCATTGAAGTCTCCGCAAATAATATGCGGAGAGGGCGTCCTTGCTATCAAGTCTTCAAGTCTCAAAGCATCAAATGGCGTGCCTGGCTCAAGATATACTCCAATCAAAGTGTACTGTTGTCCGGCAATAACTGTGACAGCGCATACGTATTCATTGTCGCTGTGAGGCGGGACATCAACCGGTGAGGCCGGTATATTCTTGCGAAAGCCAATCAGCAATCTGCTGACGTTATCTGGTCGTTGTGAATGATGGAAATAGTATCCATTGAGTCGGAAAGTTTCCTCGACGCGTGATTCACAGATGACTATGAAGGGGAAGCGGTACGCTCGCACGAGCTGTCGGAAATCTGAGAGTTTAGAACGTAGCCCGCGAGCGTTCCACTGGAAAATGGTGCATGTACGAAAGATGTTGTGGATTGTCAGCTGCGGTGAAGTTCTCGCTGTGGAAGCCATGATTACTGAAGTGTGGTATTACGCCCCTGCGGAGCGCAGGAGACCGACACCAACGGCTCCATTGCAAGGACAGCTCCTACTTCTGGGAGTCATCCTGACGAGGGCTTTGCACGGATAAGAGCCTTGATGGCTGCAAACAGCATCGGAATCAGTAGGCATGTGACATCTTGTTCAGAGCTTCCGGTTTGCTGCCTGCCGCTGATCTTCTTGTCATGTTGTGGCGCCCTAGGGTCAGAGCGAGCGACGCTGTTTGTCGGGTCTTGTGTAGTGCGTTGCAGTAGCTTTGATGAAGGAGAAGAACCAACAGACTTCCCACGCTTCTTTTTTACCGCATCTGCGTAGGTCTTGTCAGCTGCTCTGCCACGCTGTGTTGACTGATTCGCGGAAAGAGCTGCCGTAGTCGTGAAAACCACGTCGGGGTTAGGTGGTGGTTCATGGCGCTTAGGGATTTCCCTTGTGTTTGCTCTGCCGTGCGAGCAACTGTGGCTGCTTTCTTTTTATAACACCCTCCATAGGAAGCAGGGTGTGGGCCACCGCAGTTAGCGCATTTAGGTTGCGCTCTCGAAGTGCATTCTTTGTGCGAGTGGGGGCCAGCACACACTTTGCAGCGCACGGGGCCGTTACAGTGTCTTGATATATGGCCATGCCTCTGACATTTATAGCACTGAGTTGCTGCTCCGACGTATTCAGTTACAGGGTAACTACAGAACGCCAGCGTTACTCCTTTTGGTAGCGGTGCATCTTTAGCGAATTCCAATATAACTGTGCGACGGCGTACCTCTTTTATCTTTCCACCATCCTCAGGAGTGTAGGCGGTTAGCCTCCTTGCTGAGAGGACACCTTGGTCGCGCAGATATTCCTGCAGATCTTCGTCTGCGTAGAAGTATTTTCTGCTGTTGCAGATATAAAGCTCTGACCCTCTCTGGCATTTCACTACCGAACATCGACGTTTTCGTGTGCTGCTTGCTGCGGAAGATAGCATCGCTACCTCATCACGAACGGCAGCGGACACGCCCCATCGGACAGTGCTATAAGTAAGGCCAGCTTCAATCGGCTGTCACACTGGCAGCGGCAGCGGCAGAGCACCGTTCTAAGAAGTATTTTCTGCTATAGCAGGTATGAAGCTCTGACCCTGTCTGGCATTTCTACTACCGGACATCGACGTTTTCGTGTGCTGCTTTCTGCGGAAGATAGCATCGTCACCTCATAACGAACGGCAGCCGACACGCCCCATCGGACAGTGCTATAATGGAAGGCCAGCTTTCATCGGCTGTCACACAGGCAGCGGCAGCGGCAGAGCACCGTTCTAAGAAGTATTTTTTGCTATTGCAGATACGAAGCAGTGACCCTGTCTGTCATTTCACTACCGAACTTTGACGTTTTCGTGTGCTGCTTGCTGCGGAAGATAGCATCGCTGCCTCATAACGAACAGCAGTGGACACGCCCCATCGGATAGTGCTATAAAGGAAGGCCAGCTTTCATCGGCTGTCACACTGGCAACGGCAGCGGCAGAGCACCGTTCTAAGAATTATTTTCTGCTATTGCAGATATGAAGCTTTGACCCTGTCTGGAATTTCACTACCGAACATCGACGTTTTCGTGCGCTGCTTGCTGCGGAAGATAATAGCATCGCTACCTCATCACGAACGGCAGCGGACACGCCCCATCGGACAGTGCTATAAGTAAGGCCAGCTTCTATCGGCTGTCACACTGGCAGCGGCAGCGGCATAGCACCGTTCTAAGAAGTATTTTCTGCTATTGCAGATATGAAGCTGTGACCCTCTCTGGCATTTCACTACCGAACATCGACGTTTTCGTGGGCTGCTTGCTGCGGAAGATAGCATCGCTACCTCATAACGAACAGCAGCGGACACGCCCCATCGGACAGTGCTATAAAGGAAGGCCAGCTTCCATCGGCTGTCACATTGGCAGCGGCAGCGGCAGAGCACCTTTCTAAGAATTATTTTCTGCTATTGCAGATATGAAGCTGGGACCCTGTCTGGGATTTCACTACCGAACATCGACGTTTTCGTGTGCTGCTTGCTGCGGAAGATACCATCGTCACCTCATAACGAACGGCAGCGGACACGCCCCATCGAACAGTGCTATAATGGAAGGCCAGCTTCCATCGGCTGTCACACTGGCAGCGGCAGCGGCAGAGCACCGTTCTAAGAAGTATTTTCTGCTATTGCAGATACGAAGCAGTGACCCTGTCTGGTGATTTCACTACCGAACATCGACGTTTTCGTGTGCTGCTTGCTGCGGAAGATAGCATCGCTGCCTCATAACGAACAGCAGTGGACACGCCCCATCGGACAGTGCTATAAAGGAAGGCCAGCTTCCATCAGCTGTCACACTGGCAGCGGCAGCGGCAGAGCACCGTTCTAAGAAGTATTTTCTGCTATTGCAGATACGAAGCAGTGACCCTGTCTGTCATTTCACTACCGAACATCGACGTTTTCGTGTGCTGCTTGCTGCGGAAGATAGCATCGCTGCCTCATAACGAACAGCAGTGGACACGCCCCATCGGACAGTGCTATAAAGGAAGGCCAGCTTCCATCAGCTGTCACACTGGCAGCGGCAGCGGCAGAGCACCGTTCTAAGAAGTAGAGAGAGAGAGAGACTCTTTAATGAAAAAAACAGAGATTTTAGCCGGCGTTTCAATATCGCTGGCATGCTACTCTGCGTAGGGAGGGGAATTTGGGAGATAAAGACTGAAGGAGAGCAGCGTGAAGAGGTGGAAGGGAAAAAAACGAAGATAAAATGCAGCCATGAAATGGGTACTAAGGATGCAGTGGCGAGTATTGATGTAACCTATGGAATGATGGAGTGCATAGTCCGACAAATGGGCTGACGAAGTTCACTGCGAGAAGAATGCATGAAGGTAACCTGCAAGTGAATTTAGAGCTTATCGAGTTGTCCAATATCTTTTAAATATGTAAAAAAAAGTTCATTGCAAGTCTCTGTTGCCTGAAGCAGGTTAAGGGGCCTAAAACTTTGTCCATTGTTAGGGGCACTGGGCAGAGCTTCTGCATGCAATGTTCATAGCACGCACGCTCGTTAGCATACGCAGGGCACTCAAGCAGGATATGTTCCACAGTTTCTATCGAGGCACAGTTGTCACAATGCGGACTGTTCATTTGTCCAAAACGGTATCGCAGGCCGTTTGTATATGCAGCATTCAGACGAAGTCGGTGATAAAGTGTTTCGAGTTGTCGAGGAATTCTGGGTGAGAGTCTTGATCTAAGATGTGGGTCGATTGAGTGAAGAAATTGGTACTGATGTGTCGGCAAACTCCAAAGCCGATACGTTTCTTCGTACGCAAAACTTTTAGCCATTTGGGACGCATCGGATTTCGTGAGAAAACTTCGAATGTATCTCTGATGTTGATGGCCCTTTCGGGCCGCTTCATCTGCTTTTTCATTAGCCATAATGCCACAGTGAGCAGGTAGGTACCCACTGAAATGTTATGCAGTGGCCTGCGGCAATAGCTATATGATGGATATACCCAATGTGCAGGGAAACTGGCTGGTGATTCGTTTTCTTCAGCAGGTTGGCCAGGATCTGCAGAGATGCTCTTGAATCGGTGAAGATAACCCAACGGCCGGCGGTTCGGCGCAGGATGTAAGAAACAGCTTCCTTAATGCCGTGAAGCTCAGCTGTTGTAGACGAGGTCCTCCGCTGCAGCCGGTAAGAAAGGGCATGGCCTGTTGAGGGCACATAAAGGCCACAAGAAGAAGTTTCTTTAGTACTTGAACCATCGGTGAAGATATGGGTGTGCTGCGTATATTCTTCGATTAAGTAGGCGAGAGTAGCTTGCAGAAGTGCTGTCTGTGGCATGCGGATCTTTGCATTCACACCTGGAACAGACTTCTTCACCTTTAGAGGAGAGAGTGTCCATGGAGGAAAGGCCAGAGGGAGTAGTTTCTGTGGCTGATTAATAGTAGGAAGGGGCAGGAGCTGCACTGCCTGGCCAAAGCTAGAGTTGCTGTGAGTTAGGTGTACACGGTGTAGGAAGTGCTTCTTCCCTTGCAGGACATGGCGGAGATGGGTACGCATAGTTTCCTGGGCGGCAATTACCTCTAGTGGGAGACATCCTGCCTCCGCTACTGTTCCTGATGCAGAGGAACCCTTTGGGAGGCCAAGACATATTCGCAGGCAGTTGTTCCGTGCGGCATTGAGAGTCTTATTGCTTGATGTAGATAATTATTGAAGCACTGGTAGACAGTAGCGCAAGGCTCCTTCAACATAGGCTTTTTCAAGCAGAAGCATTGATCGGCAGTTGCTACCCCACCTTGTTCCCGCAGTGAACCTGAACACTTGCGATGCTGCAGTAATCCTTTTGCGGAGTTTTTTGATCTGAGGTGACCATGACAGATTATAGTCGATTACAACACCCAGGAATCGCTGAGATCGTACATATGGCAGCGATCGTCCGCCTAGGAGCAGCGGATATCGGCTCATCGTTTTTCTTGTAAACGCCATTGCAACACTCTTTTCTGGCGAGAGACGAAGACCTCTGGAAGCCAGGTACATCGAAATGTGCAATAGCGCTCTCTGAAAACGTTGCTGGGTAATATAGCGCGAACGTGACGCGGTCCAGATGCAGATATCATCAGCATAAATTGTTATGCGGACCCCTCGCGGAAGGTGTCTTCTTATGTGAATAAGGACAATATTGAACAGGAGAGGGCTGAGCACCGCTCCCTTTCGTACGCCCCTCTCCACTGCGTGAAAGCGTGTTGGACCGTTTGGAGTGGTAATAAAAATTTGTCGTTCTTTTAAATAATGCCCAATCCACTTGTATAGCCTTCCTCCAAGGCCAAGACTGCCAAAGGCTGCGAGAATTGCATGGTGAAAGACGGAGTCAAAAGCGGCCTTGATGTCTAGGAAAACGGCTGTTGGGATGTACCCAGCATGAAGGTACTCCTCAATTGATGAGACGAGGGCGATGATATTGTCAGTCGCAGACCTGTTTTGACTGAACCCGTTCATTTCTTGGGGGAACTCATTCCGGCTTTCTAGGAACCAAGTTATGCGCTTGCAGATCATGCGCTCCATGAGCTTACCTACGCAGCTCAGTAGGGCAATGGGCCGGAATGATGCGTAGCTTGTTGGCTGCTTACAGGGTTTCAAAACGGGCACGATTTTCGCCAGCTTCCATTCCGCGGGGACCTCACCAGCCATCCAGGAAGAATTGTAATACTCCAGGAGTCGAAGACGGGAGGTGTGGGGTAGCTTTGCAATGGCGTCATAGGTCACCTCATCATGACCCGGAGACGTGTGCCTGTTTGTCTCCGCGATAGCTGTGGATAGTTCTTCCATAGTGAAAGGCAGGTCTAACGCTGGCACTGCCGCCTTTGGGATGCCTGTTTGACCATCTGCGGAGAGTGTCGAATGCCCTGACCCTGCCGACAGCAGCTTGCAGTATTCTTGTGAGACTTCTTTTATAGATTTTTGTTCGTGAAGGGAGAGTGCAGCGAAGGGGTGGAGCTGTTGAAGTGGCGTGCGCATACCTCTAACTATCCGCCAAATATTAGTTACTGGTTTGCGCACATCCAGCGTAGAACAAAAGTCACGCCACTTTTGCCGACTGAGTTTATCCATGTAGCGTCGAATGTGACGCTGTGCCCGTCGGCATGCACGTAGGTCATCGAGGCTTTTTGTGCGCAGAGCTTTCCTTTCAGTTCGCCTGCGTATAGCGCAAAGCCTTTGGAATGTGTCATCATTTGAAGGTAGGTTATCATTTTTAGCTGTAATTTGTGTACTCGCCCTCAGGCAATACGCAATTGTCGATGCTAATTCCTCATTGCGAGTTGCCGCAGTAACTCCTCTGCTTACAGCGTCCTTGTATGCGTCCCAGTCTGTAGATTTTATAAGGAATTTCTTTGGGTTCCTCTGCACATGGAAAGCCGATATGAGGATTGGGTAATGGTCGCTTCCACGTGTCTCCAAATCAGTGCACCAGCCAAAGTTGTGGGCGAATGAACTTGTGACAAATGTCACGTCGATGCTGCTGGTAGTTGTCGGGCCTCGGAGGTAGGTGATGCTGCCGTCATTTAATGGCTGAACTGAATGCTTGGAGAGAAGTTTTGCAAGCTTGGCACCTCGGGCACATGTATGTGAGCTGCCCCAAATTTCATTATGAGCATTGAAGTCTCCGCAAATAATATGCGGAGAGGGCGTCCTTGCTATCAAGTCTTCAAGTCTCAAAGCATCAAATGGCGTGCCTGGCTCAAGATATACTCCAATCAAAGTGTACTGTTGTCCGGCAATAACTGTGACAGCGCATACGTATTCATTGTCGCTGTGAGGCGGGACATCAACCGGTGAGGCCGGTATATTCTTGCGAAAGCCAATCAGCAATCTGCTGACGTTATCTGGTCGTTGTGAATGATGGAAATAGTATCCATTGAGTCGGAAAGTTTCCTCGACGCGTGATTCACAGATGACTATGAAGGGGAAGCCGTACGCTCGCACGAGCTGTCGGAAATCTGAGAGTTTAGAACGTAGCCCGCGAGCGTTCCACTGGAAAATGGTGCATGTACGAAAGATGTTGTGGATTGTCAGCTGCGGTGAAGTTCTCGCTGTGGAAGCCATGATTACTGAAGTGTGGTATTACGCCCCTGCGGAGCGCAGGAGACCGACACCAACGGCTCCATTGCAAGGACAGCTCCTACTTCTGGGAGTCATCCTGACGAGGGGTTTGCACGGATAAGAGCCTTGATGGCTGCAAACAGCATCGGAATCAGTAGGCATGTGACATCTTGTTCAGAGCTTCCGGTTTGCTGCCTGCCGCTGATCTTCTTGTCATGTTGTGGCGCCCTAGGGTCAGAGCGAGCGACGCTGTTTGTCGGGTCTTGTGTAGTGCGTTGCAGTAGCTTTGATGAAGGAGAAGAACCAACAGACTTCCCACGCTTCTTTTTTACCGCATCTGCGTAGGTCTTGTCAGCTGCTCTGCCACGCTGTGTTGACTGATTCGCGGAAAGAGCTGCCGTAGTCGTGAAAACCACGTCGGGGTTAGGTGGTGGTTCATGGCGCTTAGGGATTTCCCTTGTGTTTGCTCTGCCGTGCGAGCAACTGTGGCTGCTTTCTTTTTATAACACCCTCCATAGGAAGCAGGGTGTGGGCCACCGCAGTTAGCGCATTTAGGTTGCGCTCTCGAAGTGCATTCTTTGTGCGAGTGGGGGCCAGCACACACTTTGCAGCGCACGGGGCCGTTACAGTGTCTTGATATATGGCCATGCCTCTGACATTTATAGCACTGAGTTGCTGCTCCGACGTATTCAGTTACAGGGTAACTACAGAACGCCAGCGTTACTCCTTTTGGTAGCGGTGCATCTTTAGCGAATTCCAATATAACTGTGCGACGGCGTACCTCTTTTATCTTTCCACCATCCTCAGGAGTGTAGGCGGTTAGCCTCCTTGCTGAGAGGACACCTTGGTCGCGCAGATATTCCTGCAGATCTTCGTCTGCGTAGAAGTATTTTCTGCTGTTGCAGATATAAAGCTCTGACCCTCTCTGGCATTTCACTACCGAACATCGACGTTTTCGTGTGCTGCTTGCTGCGGAAGATAGCATCGCTACCTCATCACGAACGGCAGCGGACACGCCCCATCGGACAGTGCTATAAGTAAGGCCAGCTTCAATCGGCTGTCACACTGGCAGCGGCAGCGGCAGAGCACCGTTCTAAGAAGTATTTTCTGCTATAGCAGGTATGAAGCTCTGACCCTGTCTGGCATTTCTACTACCGGACATCGACGTTTTCGTGTGCTGCTTTCTGCGGAAGATAGCATCGTCACCTCATAACGAACGGCAGCGGACACGCCCCATCGGACAGTGCTATAATGGAAGGCCAGCTTTCATCGGCTGTCACACAGGCAGCGGCAGCGGCAGAGCACCGTTCTAAGAAGTATTTTCTGCTATTGCAGATACGAAGCAGTGACCCTGTCTGTCATTTCACTACCGAACTTTGACGTTTTCGTGTGCTGCTTGCTGCGGAAGATAGCATCGCTGCCTCATAACGAACAGCAGTGGACACGCCCCATCGGATAGTGCTATAAAGGAAGGCCAGCTTTCATCGGCTGTCACACTGGCAACGGCAGCGGCAGAGCACCGTTCTAAGAATTATTTTCTGCTATTGCAGATATGAAGCTTTGACCCTGTCTGGAATTTCACTACCGAACATCGACGTTTTCGTGCGCTGCTTGCTGCGGAAGATAATAGCATCGCTACCTCATCACGAACGGCAGCGGACACGCCCCATCGGACAGTGCTATAAGTAAGGCCAGCTTCTATCGGCTGTCACACTGGCAGCGGCAGCGGCATAGCACCGTTCTAAGAAGTATTTTCTGCTATTGCAGATATGAAGCTGTGACCCTCTCTGGCATTTCACTACCGAACATCGACGTTTTCGTGGGCTGCTTGCTGCGGAAGATAGCATCGCTACCTCATAACGAACAGCAGCGGACACGCCCCATCGGACAGTGCTATAAAGGAAGGCCAGCTTCCATCGGCTGTCACATTGGCAGCGGCAGCGGCAGAGCACCTTTCTAAGAATTATTTTCTGCTATTGCAGATATGAAGCTGGGACCCTGTCTGGGATTTCACTACCGAACATCGACGTTTTCGTGTGCTGCTTGCTGCGGAAGATACCATCGTCACCTCATAACGAACGGCAGCGGACACGCCCCATCGAACAGTGCTATAATGGAAGGCCAGCTTCCATCGGCTGTCACACTGGCAGCGGCAGCGGCAGAGCACCGTTCTAAGAAGTATTTTCTGCTATTGCAGATACGAAGCAGTGACCCTGTCTGGTGATTTCACTACCGAACATCGACGTTTTCGTGTGCTGCTTGCTGCGGAAGATAGCATCGCTGCCTCATAACGTACAGCAGTGGACACGCCCCATCGGACAGTGCTATAAAGGAAGGCCAGCTTCCATCAGCTGTCACACTGGCAGCGGCAGCGGCAGAGCACCGTTCTAAGAAGTATTTTCTGCTATTGCAGATACGAAGCAGTGACCCTGTCTGTCATTTCACTACCGAACATCGACGTTTTCGTGTGCTGCTTGCTGCGGAAGATAGCATCGCTGCCTCATAACGAACAGCAGTGGACACGCCCCATCGGACAGTGCTATAAAGGAAGGCCAGCTTCCATCAGCTGTCACACTGGCAGCGGCAGCGGCAGAGCACCGTTCTAAGAAGTAGAGAGAGAGAGAGACTCTTTAATGAAAAAAACAGAGATTTTAGCCGGCGTTTCAATATCGCTGGCATGCTACTCTGCGTAGGGAGGGGAATTTGGGAGATAAAGACTGAAGGAGAGCAGCGTGAAGAGGTGGAAGGGAAAAAAACGAAGATAAAATGCAGCCATGAAATGGGTACTAAGGATGCAGTGGCGAGTATTGATGTAACCTATGGAATGATGGAGTGCATAGTCCGACAAATGGGCTGACGAAGTTCACTGCGAGAAGAATGCATGAAGGTAACCTGCAAGTGAATTTAGAGCTTATCGAGTTGTCCAATATCTTTTAAATATGTAAAAAAAAGTTCATTGCAAGTCTCTGTTGCCTGAAGCAGGTTAAGGGGCCTAAAACTTTGTCCATTGTTAGGGGCACTGGGCAGAGCTTCTGCATGCAATGTTCATAGCACGCACGCTCGTTAGCATACGCAGGGCACTCAAGCAGGATATGTTCCACAGTTTCTATCGAGGCACAGTTGTCACAATGCGGACTGTTCATTTGTCCAAAACGGTATCGCAGGCCGTTTGTATATGCAGCATTCAGACGAAGTCGGTGATAAAGTGTTTCGAGTTGTCGAGGAATTCTGGGTGAGAGTCTTGATCTAAGATGTGGGTCGATTGAGTGAAGAAATTGGTACTGATGTGTCGGCAAACTCCAAAGCCGATACGTTTCTTCGTACGCAAAACTTTTAGCCATTTGGGACGCATCGGATTTCGTGAGAAAACTTCGAATGTATCTCTGATGTTGATGGCCCTTTCGGGCCGCTTCATCTGCTTTTTCATTAGCCATAATGCCACAGTGAGCAGGTAGGTACCCACTGAAATGTTATGCAGTGGCCTGCGGCAATAGCTATATGATGGATATACCCAATGTGCAGGGAAACTGGCTGGTGATTCGTTTTCTTCAGCAGGTTGGCCAGGATCTGCAGAGATGCTCTTGAATCGGTGAAGATAACCCAACGGCCGGCGGTTCGGCGCAGGATGTAAGAAACAGCTTCCTTAATGCCGTGAAGCTCAGCTGTTGTAGACGAGGTCCTCCGCTGCAGCCGGTAAGAAAGGGCATGGCCTGTTGAGGGCACATAAAGGCCACAAGAAGAAGTTTCTTTAGTACTTGAACCATCGGTGAAGATATGGGTGTGCTGCGTATATTCTTCGATTAAGTAGGCGAGAGTAGCTTGCAGAAGTGCTGTCTGTGGCATGCGGATCTTTGCATTCACACCTGGAACAGACTTCTTCACCTTTAGAGGAGAGAGTGTCCATGGAGGAAAGGCCAGAGGGAGTAGTTTCTGTGGCTGATTAATAGTAGGAAGGGGCAGGAGCTGCACTGCCTGGCCAAAGCTAGAGTTGCTGTGAGTTAGGTGTACACGGTGTAGGAAGTGCTTCTTCCCTTGCAGGACATGGCGGAGATGGGTACGCATAGTTTCCTGGGCGGCAATTACCTCTAGTGGGAGACATCCTGCCTCCGCTACTGTTCCTGATGCAGAGGAACCCTTTGGGAGGCCAAGACATATTCGCAGGCAGTTGTTCCGTGCGGCATTGAGAGTCTTATTGCTTGATGTAGATAATTATTGAAGCACTGGTAGACAGTAGCGCAAGGCTCCTTCAACATAGGCTTTTTCAAGCAGAAGCATTGATCGGCAGTTGCTACCCCACCTTGTTCCCGCAGTGAACCTGAACACTTGCGATGCTGCAGTAATCCTTTTGCGGAGTTTTTTGATCTGAGGTGACCATGACAGATTATAGTCGATTACAACACCCAGGAATCGCTGAGATCGTACATATGGCAGCGATCGTCCGCCTAGGAGCAGCGGATATCGGCTCATCGTTTTTCTTGTAAACGCCATTGCAACACTCTTTTCTGGCGAGAGACGAAGACCTCTGGAAGCCAGGTACATCGAAATGTGCAATAGCGCTCTCTGAAAACGTTGCTGGGTAATATAGCGCGAACGTGACGCGGTCCAGATGCAGATATCATCAGCATAAATTGTTATGCGGACCCCTCGCGGAAGGTGTCTTCTTATGTGAATAAGGACAATATTGAACAGGAGAGGGCTGAGCACCGCTCCCTTTCGTACGCCCCTCTCCACTGCGTGAAAGCGTGTTGGACCGTTTGGAGTGGTAATAAAAATTTGTCGTTCTTTTAAATAATGCCCAATCCACTTGTATAGCCTTCCTCCAAGGCCAAGACTGCCAAAGGCTGCGAGAATTGCATGGTGAAAGACGGAGTCAAAAGCGGCCTTGATGTCTAGGAAAACGGCTGTTGGGATGTACCCAGCATGAAGGTACTCCTCAATTGATGAGACGAGGGCGATGATATTGTCAGTCGCAGACCTGTTTTGACTGAACCCGTTCATTTCTTGGGGGAACTCATTCCGGCTTTCTAGGAACCAAGTTATGCGCTTGCAGATCATGCGCTCCATGAGCTTACCTACGCAGCTCAGTAGGGCAATGGGCCGGAATGATGCGTAGCTTGTTGGCTGCTTACAGGGTTTCAAAACGGGCACGATTTTCGCCAGCTTCCATTCCGCGGGGACCTCACCAGCCATCCAGGAAGAATTGTAATACTCCAGGAGTCGAAGACGGGAGGTGTGGGGTAGCTTTGCAATGGCGTCATAGGTCACCTCATCATGACCCGGAGACGTGTGCCTGTTTGTCTCCGCGATAGCTGTGGATAGTTCTTCCATAGTGAAAGGCAGGTCTAACGCTGGCACTGCCGCCTTTGGGATGCCTGTTTGACCATCTGCGGAGAGTGTCGAATGCCCTGACCCTGCCGACAGCAGCTTGCAGTATTCTTCTGAGACTTCTTTTATAGATTTTTGTTCGTGAAGGGAGAGTGCAGCGAAGGGGTGGAGCTGTTGAAGTGGCGTGCGCATACCTCTAACTATCCGCCAAATATTAGTTACTGGTTTGCGCACATCCAGCGTAGAACAAAAGTCACGCCACTTTTGCCGACTGAGTTTATCCATGTAGCGTCGAATGTGACGCTGTGCCCGTCGGCATGCACGTAGGTCATCGAGGCTTTTTGTGCGCAGAGCTTTCCTTTCAGTTCGCCTGCGTATAGCGCAAAGCCTTTGGAATGTGTCATCATTTGAAGGTAGGTTATCATTTTTAGCTGTAATTTGTGTACTCGCCCTCAGGCAATACGCAATTGTCGATGCTAATTCCTCATTGCGAGTTGCCGCAGTAACTCCTCTGCTTACAGCGTCCTTGTATGCGTCCCAGTCTGTAGATTTTATAAGGAATTTCTTTGGGTTCCTCTGCACATGGAAAGCCGATATGAGGATTGGGTAATGGTCGCTTCCACGTGTCTCCAAATCAGTGCACCAGCCAAAGTTGTGGGCGAATGAACTTGTGACAAATGTCACGTCGATGCTGCTGGTAGTCGTCGGGCCTCGGAGGTAGGTGATGCTGCCGTCATTTAATGGCTGAACTGAATGCTTGGAGAGAAGTTTTGCAAGCTTGGCACCTCGGGCACATGTATGTGAGCTGCCCCAAATTTCATTATGAGCATTGAAGTCTCCGCAAATAATATGCGGAGAGGGCGTCCTTGCTATCAAGTCTTCAAGTCTCAAAGCATCAAATGGCGTGCCTGGCTCAAGATATACTCCAATCAAAGTGTACTGTTGTCCGGCAATAACTGTGACAGCGCATACGTATTCATTGTCGCTGTGAGGCGGGACATCAACCGGTGAGGCCGGTATATTCTTGCGAAAGCCAATCAGCAATCTGCTGACGTTATCTGGTCGTTGTGAATGATGGAAATAGTATCCATTGAGTCGGAAAGTTTCCTCGACGCGTGATTCACAGATGACTATGAAGGGGAAGCGGTACGCTCGCACGAGCTGTCGGAAATCTGAGAGTTTAGAACGTAGCCCGCGAGCGTTCCACTGGAAAATGGTGCATGTACGAAAGATGTTGTGGATTGTCAGCTGCGGTGAAGTTCTCGCTGTGGAAGCCATGATTACTGAAGTGTGGTATTACGCCCCTGCGGAGCGCAGGAGACCGACACCAACGGCTCCATTGCAAGGACAGCTCCTACTTCTGGGAGTCATCCTGACGAGGGGTTTGCACGGATAAGAGCCTTGATGGCTGCAAACAGCATCGGAATCAGTAGGCATGTGACATCTTGTTCAGAGCTTCCGGTTTGCTGCCTGCCGCTGATCTTCTTGTCATGTTGTGGCGCCCTAGGGTCAGAGCGAGCGACGCTGTTTGTCGGGTCTTGTGTAGTGCGTTGCAGTAGCTTTGATGAAGGAGAAGAACCAACAGACTTCCCACGCTTCTTTTTTACCGCATCTGCGTAGGTCTTGTCAGCTGCTCTGCCACGCTGTGTTGACTGATTCGCGGAAAGAGCTGCCGTAGTCGTGAAAACCACGTCGGGGTTAGGTGGTGGTTCATGGCGCTTAGGGATTTCCCTTGTGTTTGCTCTGCCGTGCGAGCAACTGTGGCTGCTTTCTTTTTATAACACCCTCCATAGGAAGCAGGGTGTGGGCCACCGCAGTTAGCGCATTTAGGTTGCGCTCTCGAAGTGCATTCTTTGTGCGAGTGGGGGCCAGCACACACTTTGCAGCGCACGGGGCCGTTACAGTGTCTTGATATATGGCCATGCCTCTGACATTTATAGCACTGAGTTGCTGCTCCGACGTATTCAGTTACAGGGTAACTACAGAACGCCAGCGTTACTCCTTTTGGTAGCGGTGCATCTTTAGCGAATTCCAATATAACTGTGCGACGGCGTACCTCTTTTATCTTTCCACCATCCTCAGGAGTGTAGGCGGTTAGCCTCCTTGCTGAGAGGACACCTTGGTCGCGCAGATATTCCTGCAGATCTTCGTCTGCGTAGAAGTATTTTCTGCTGTTGCAGACATAAAGCTCTGACCCTCTCTGGCATTTCACTACCGAACATCGACGTTTTCGTGTGCTGCTTGCTGCGGAAGATAGCATCGCTACCTCATCACGAACGGCAGCGGACACGCCCCATCGGACAGTGCTATAAGTAAGGCCAGCTTCAATCGGCTGTCACACTGGCAGCGGCAGCGGCAGAGCACCGTTCTAAGAAGTATTTTCTGCTATAGCAGGTATGAAGCTCTGACCCTGTCTGGCATTTCTACTACCGGACATCGACGTTTTCGTGTGCTGCTTTCTGCGGAAGATAGCATCGTCACCTCATAACGAACGGCAGCGGACACGCCCCATCGGACAGTGCTATAATGGAAGGCCAGCTTTCATCGGCTGTCACACAGGCAGCGGCAGCGGCAGAGCACCGTTCTAAGAAGTATTTTCTGCTATTGCAGATACGAAGCAGTGACCCTGTCTGTCATTTCACTACCGAACTTTGACGTTTTCGTGTGCTGCTTGCTGCGGAAGATAGCATCGCTGCCTCATAACGAACAGCAGTGGACACGCCCCATCGGATAGTGCTATAAAGGAAGGCCAGCTTTCATCGGCTGTCACACTGGCAACGGCAGCGGCAGAGCACCGTTCTAAGAATTATTTTCTGCTATTGCAGATATGAAGCTTTGACCCTGTCTGGAATTTCACTACCGAACATCGACGTTTTCGTGCGCTGCTTGCTGCGGAAGATAATAGCATCGCTACCTCATCACGAACGGCAGCGGACACGCCCCATCGGACAGTGCTATAAGTAAGGCCAGCTTCTATCGGCTGTCACACTGGCAGCGGCAGCGGCATAGCACCGTTCTAAGAAGTATTTTCTGCTATTGCAGATATGAAGCTGTGACCCTCTCTGGCATTTCACTACCGAACATCGACGTTTTCGTGGGCTGCTTGCTGCGGAAGATAGCATCGCTACCTCATAACGAACAGCAGCGGACACGCCCCATCGGACAGTGCTATAAAGGAAGGCCAGCTTCCATCGGCTGTCACATTGGCAGCGGCAGCGGCAGAGTACCTTTCTAAGAATTATTTTCTGCTATTGCAGATATGAAGCTGGGACCCTGTCTGGGATTTCACTACCGAACATCGACGTTTTCGTGTGCTGCTTGCTGCGGAAGATACCATCGTCACCTCATAACGAACGGCAGCGGACACGCCCCATCGAACAGTGCTATAATGGAAGGCCAGCTTCCATCGGCTGTCACACTGGCAGCGGCAGCGGCAGAGCACCGTTCTAAGAAGTATTTTCTGCTATTGCAGATACGAAGCAGTGACCCTGTCTGGTGATTTCACTACCGAACATCGACGTTTTCGTGTGCTGCTTGCTGCGGAAGATAGCATCGCTGCCTCATAACGAACAGCAGTGGACACGCCCCATCGGACAGTGCTATAAAGGAAGGCCAGCTTCCATCAGCTGTCACACTGGCAGCGGCAGCGGCAGAGCACCGTTCTAAGAAGTATTTTCTGCTATTGCAGATACGAAGCAGTGACCCTGTCTGTCATTTCACTACCGAACATCGACGTTTTCGTGTGCTGCTTGCTGCGGAAGATAGCATCGCTGCCTCATAACGAACAGCAGTGGACACGCCCCATCGGACAGTGCTATAAAGGAAGGCCAGCTTCCATCAGCTGTCACACTGGCAGCGGCAGCGGCAGAGCACCGTTCTAAGAAGTAGAGAGAGAGAGAGACTCTTTAATGAAAAAAACAGAGATTTTAGCCGGCGTTTCAATATCGCTGGCATGCTACTCTGCGTAGGGAGGGGAATTTGGGAGATAAAGACTGAAGGAGAGCAGCGTGAAGAGGTGGAAGGGAAAAAAACGAAGATAAAATGCAGCCATGAAATGGGTACTAAGGATGCAGTGGCGAGTATTGATGTAACCTATGGAATGATGGAGTGCATAGTCCGACAAATGGGCTGACGAAGTTCACTGCGAGAAGAATGCATGAAGGTAACCTGCAAGTGAATTTAGAGCTTATCGAGTTGTCCAATATCTTTTAAATATGTAAAAAAAAGTTCATTGCAAGTCTCTGTTGCCTGAAGCAGGTTAAGGGGCCTAAAACTTTGTCCATTGTTAGGGGCACTGGGCAGAGCTTCTGCATGCAATGTTCATAGCACGCACGCTCGTTAGCATACGCAGGGCACTCAAGCAGGATATGTTCCACAGTTTCTATCGAGGCACAGTTGTCACAATGCGGACTGTTCATTTGTCCAAAACGGTATCGCAGGCCGTTTGTATATGCAGCATTCAGACGAAGTCGGTGATAAAGTGTTTCGAGTTGTCGAGGAATTCTGGGTGAGAGTCTTGATCTAAGATGTGGGTCGATTGAGTGAAGAAATTGGTACTGATGTGTCGGCAAACTCCAAAGCCGATACGTTTCTTCGTACGCAAAACTTTTAGCCATTTGGGACGCATCGGATTTCGTGAGAAAACTTCGAATGTATCTCTGATGTTGATGGCCCTTTCGGGCCGCTTCATCTGCTTTTTCATTAGCCATAATGCCACAGTGAGCAGGTAGGTACCCACTGAAATGTTATGCAGTGGCCTGCGGCAATAGCTATATGATGGATATACCCAATGTGCAGGGAAACTGGCTGGTGATTCGTTTTCTTCAGCAGGTTGGCCAGGATCTGCAGAGATGCTCTTGAATCGGTGAAGATAACCCAACGGCCGGCGGTTCGGCGCAGGATGTAAGAAACAGCTTCCTTAATGCCGTGAAGCTCAGCTGTTGTAGACGAGGTCCTCCGCTGCAGCCGGTAAGAAAGGGCATGGCCTGTTGAGGGCACATAAAGGCCACAAGAAGAAGTTTCTTTAGTACTTGAACCATCGGTGAAGATATGGGTGTGCTGCGTATATTCTTCGATTAAGTAGGCGAGAGTAGCTTGCAGAAGTGCTGTCTGTGGCATGCGGATCTTTGCATTCACACCTGGAACAGACTTCTTCACCTTTAGAGGAGAGAGTGTCCATGGAGGAAAGGCCAGAGGGAGTAGTTTCTGTGGCTGATTAATAGTAGGAAGGGGCAGGAGCTGCACTGCCTGGCCAAAGCTAGAGTTGCTGTGAGTTAGGTGTACACGGTGTAGGAAGTGCTTCTTCCCTTGCAGGACATGGCGGAGATGGGTACGCATAGTTTCCTGGGCGGCAATTACCTCTAGTGGGAGACATCCTGCCTCCGCTACTGTTCCTGATGCAGAGGAACCCTTTGGGAGGCCAAGACATATTCGCAGGCAGTTGTTCCGTGCGGCATTGAGAGTCTTATTGCTTGATGTAGATAATTATTGAAGCACTGGTAGACAGTAGCGCAAGGCTCCTTCAACATAGGCTTTTTCAAGCAGAAGCATTGATCGGCAGTTGCTACCCCACCTTGTTCCCGCAGTGAACCTGAACACTTGCGATGCTGCAGTAATCCTTTTGCGGAGTTTTTTGATCTGAGGTGACCATGACAGATTATAGTCGATTACAACACCCAGGAATCGCTGAGATCGTACATATGGCAGCGATCGTCCGCCTAGGAGCAGCGGATATCGGCTCATCGTTTTTCTTGTAAACGCCATTGCAACACTCTTTTCTGGCGAGAGACGAAGACCTCTGGAAGCCAGGTACATCGAAATGTGCAATAGCGCTCTCTGAAAACGTTGCTGGGTAATATAGCGCGAACGTGACGCGGTCCAGATGCAGATATCATCAGCATAAATTGTTATGCGGACCCCTCGCGGAAGGTGTCTTCTTATGTGAATAAGGACAATATTGAACAGGAGAGGGCTGAGCACCGCTCCCTTTCGTACGCCCCTCTCCACTGCGTGAAAGCGTGTTGGACCGTTTGGAGTGGTAATAAAAATTTGTCGTTCTTTTAAATAATGCCCAATCCACTTGTATAGCCTTCCTCCAAGGCCAAGACTGCCAAAGGCTGCGAGAATTGCATGGTGAAAGACGGAGTCAAAAGCGGCCTTGATGTCTAGGAAAACGGCTGTTGGGATGTACCCAGCATGAAGGTACTCCTCAATTGATGAGACGAGGGCGATGATATTGTCAGTCGCAGACCTGTTTTGACTGAACCCGTTCATTTCTTGGGGGAACTCATTCCGGCTTTCTAGGAACCAAGTTATGCGCTTGCAGATCATGCGCTCCATGAGCTTACCTACGCAGCTCAGTAGGGCAATGGGCCGGAATGATGCGTAGCTTGTTGGCTGCTTACAGGGTTTCAAAACGGGCACGATTTTCGCCAGCTTCCATTCCGCGGGGACCTCACCAGCCATCCAGGAAGAATTGTAATACTCCAGGAGTCGAAGACGGGAGGTGTGGGGTAGCTTTGCAATGGCGTCATAGGTCACCTCATCATGACCCGGAGACGTGTGCCTGTTTGTCTCCGCGATAGCTGTGGATAGTTCTTCCATAGTGAAAGGCAGGTCTAACGCTGGCACTGCCGCCTTTGGGATGCCTGTTTGACCATCTGCGGAGAGTGTCGAATGCCCTGACCCTGCCGACAGCAGCTTGCAGTATTCTTCTGAGACTTCTTTTATAGATTTTTGTTCGTGAAGGGAGAGTGCAGCGAAGGGGTGGAGCTGTTGAAGTGGCGTGCGCATACCTCTAACTATCCGCCAAATATTAGTTACTGGTTTGCGCACATCCAGCGTAGAACAAAAGTCACGCCACTTTTGCCGACTGAGTTTATCCATGTAGCGTCGAATGTGACGCTGTGCCCGTCGGCATGCACGTAGGTCATCGAGGCTTTTTGTGCGCAGAGCTTTCCTTTCAGTTCGCCTGCGTATAGCGCAAAGCCTTTGGAATGTGTCATCATTTGAAGGTAGGTTATCATTTTTAGCTGTAATTTGTGTACTCGCCCTCAGGCAATACGCAATTGTCGATGCTAATTCCTCATTGCGAGTTGCCGCAGTAACTCCTCTGCTTACAGCGTCCTTGTATGCGTCCCAGTCTGTAGATTTTATAAGGAATTTCTTTGGGTTCCTCTGCACATGGAAAGCCGATATGAGGATTGGGTAATGGTCGCTTCCACGTGTCTCCAAATCAGTGCACCAGCCAAAGTTGTGGGCGAATGAACTTGTGACAAATGTCACGTCGATGCTGCTGGTAGTCGTCGGGCCTCGGAGGTAGGTGATGCTGCCGTCATTTAATGGCTGAACTGAATGCTTGGAGAGAAGTTTTGCAAGCTTGGCACCTCGGGCACATGTATGTGAGCTGCCCCAAATTTCATTATGAGCATTGAAGTCTCCGCAAATAATATGCGGAGAGGGCGTCCTTGCTATCAAGTCTTCAAGTCTCAAAGCATCAAATGGCGTGCCTGGCTCAAGATATACTCCAATCAAAGTGTACTGTTGTCCGGCAATAACTGTGACAGCGCATACGTATTCATTGTCGCTGTGAGGCGGGACATCAACCGGTGAGGCCGGTATATTCTTGCGAAAGCCAATCAGCAATCTGCTGACGTTATCTGGTCGTTGTGAATGATGGAAATAGTATCCATTGAGTCGGAAAGTTTCCTCGACGCGTGATTCACAGATGACTATGAAGGGGAAGCGGTACGCTCGCACGAGCTGTCGGAAATCTGAGAGTTTAGAACGTAGCCCGCGAGCGTTCCACTGGAAAATGGTGCATGTACGAAAGATGTTGTGGATTGTCAGCTGCGGTGAAGTTCTCGCTGTGGAAGCCATGATTACTGAAGTGTGGTATTACGCCCCTGCGGAGCGCAGGAGACCGACACCAACGGCTCCATTGCAAGGACAGCTCCTACTTCTGGGAGTCATCCTGACGAGGGGTTTGCACGGATAAGAGCCTTGATGGCTGCAAACAGCATCGGAATCAGTAGGCATGTGACATCTTGTTCAGAGCTTCCGGTTTGCTGCCTGCCGCTGATCTTCTTGTCATGTTGTGGCGCCCTACGGTCAGAGCGAGCGACGCTGTTTGTCGGGTCTTGTGTAGTGCGTTGCAGTAGCTTTGATGAAGGAGAAGAACCAACGGACTTCCCACGATTCTTTTTTACCGCATCTGCGTAGGTCTTGTCAGCTGCTCTGCCACGCTGTGTTGACTGATTCGCGGAAAGAGCTGCCGTAGTCGTGAAAACCACGTCGGGGTTAGGTGGTGGTTCATGGCGCTTAGGGGGTTTCCCTTGTGTTTGCTCTGCCGTGCGAGCAACTGTGGCTGCTTTCTTTTTATAACACCCTCCATAGGAAGCAGGGTGTGGGCCACCGCAGATAGCGCATTTAGGTTGCGCTCTCGAAGTGCATTCTTTGTGCGAGTGGGGGCCAGCACACACTTTGCAGCGCACGGGGCCGTTACAGTGTCTTGATATATGGCCATGCCTCTGACATTTATAGCACTGAGTTGCTGCTCCGACGTATTCAGTTACAGGGTAACTACAGAACCCCAGCGTTACTCCTTTTGGTAGCGGCGCATCTTTAGCGAATTCCAATATAACTGTGCGACGGCGTACCTCTTTTATCTTTCCACCATCCTCAGGAGTGTAGGCGGTTAGCCTCCTTGCTGAGAGGACACCTTGGTCGCGTAGATATTCCTGCAGATCTTCGTCTGTGTAGAAGTATTTTCTGCTGTTGCAGATATAAAGCTCTGACCCTCTCTGGCATTTCACTACCGAACATCGACGTTTTCGTGTGCTGCTTGCTGCGGAAGATAGCATCGCTACCTCATCACGAACGGCAGCGGACACGCCCCATCGGACAGTGCTATAAAGGAAGGCCAGCTTCTATCGGCTGTCACACTGCCAGCGCCAGCGGCAGAGCACCGTTCTAAGAAGTATTTTCTGCTATTGCAGATATGAAGCTGTGACCCTGTCTGGAATTTCACTACCGAACATCGACGTTTTCGTGCGCTGCTTGCTGCGGAAGATAATAGCATCCCTACCTCATCACGAACGGCAGCGGACACGCCCCATCGGACAGTGCTATAAGTAAGGCCAGCTTCAATCGGCTGTCACACTGGCAGCGGCAGCGGCAGAGCACCGTTCTAAGAAGTATTTTCTGCTATAGCAGGTATGAAGCTCTGACCCTGTCTGGCATTTCTACTACCGGACATCGACGTTTTTGTATGCTGCTTGCTGCGGAAGATAGCATCGTCACCTCATAACGAACGGCAGCGGACACGCCCCATCGGACAGTGCTATAATGGAAGGCCAGCTTTCATCAGCTGTCACACAGGCAGCGGCAGCGGCAGAGCACCGTTCTAAGAAGTATTTTCTGCTATTGCAGATACGAAGCAGTGACCCTGTCTGTCATTTCACTACCGAACATCGACGTTTTCGTGTGCTGCTTGCTGCGGAAGATAGCATCGCTGCCTCATAACGAACAGCAGTGGACACGCCCCATCGGACAGTGCTATAAAGGAAGGCCAGCTTTCATTGGCTGTCACACAGGCAGCGGCAGCGGCAGAGCACCGATCTAAGAAGTATTTTCTGGTATTGCAGATACGAAGCAGTGACCCTGTCTGTCATTTCACTACCGAACATCGACGTTTTCGTGTGCTGCTTGCTGCGGAAGATAGCATCGCTGCCTCATAAGGAACAGCAGTGGACGCGCCCCATCGGACAGTGCTATAAAGGAAGGCCAGCTTTCATCGGCTGTCACACTGGCAGCGGCAGCGGCAGAGCACCGTTCTAAGAAGTATTTTCTGCTATTGCAGATATGAAGCTGTGACCCTGTCTGGAATTTCACTACCGAACATCGACGTTTTCGTGCGCTGCTTGCTGCGGAAGATAATAGCATCGCTACCTCATCATGAACGGCAGCGGACACGCCCCATCGGACAGTGCTATAAGTAAGGCCAGCTTCTATCGGCTGTCACACTGGCAGCGGCAGCGGCAGAGAACCGTTCTAAGAAGTATTTTCTGCTATTGCAGATATGAAGCTGTGACCCTGTCTGGAATTTCACTACCGAACATCGACGTTTTCGTGCGATGCTTGCTGCGGAAGATAGCATCGCTACCTCATAACGAACGACAGCGGACACGCCCCATCGGACAGTGCTATAATAAAAGGCCAGCTTCCATCGGCTGTCACACTGGCAGCGGCAGCGGCAGAGCACCGTTCTAAGAAGTATTTTCTGCTATTGCAGATATGAAGCTGTGACCCTGTCTGGAATTTCACTACCGAACATCGACGTTTTCGTGTGCTGCTTGCTGCGGAAGATAGCATCGCTACCTCATAACGAACGACAGCGGACACGCCCCATCGGACAGTGCTATAATAAAAGGCCAGCTTCCATCGGCTGTCACACTGGCAGCGGCAGCGGCAGAGCACCGTTCTAAGAAGTATTTTCTGCTATTGCAGATATGAAGCTGTGACCCTGTCTGGCATTTCACTACCGAACATCGACGTTTTCGTGTGCTGCTTGCTGCGGAAGATAGCATCGCTACCTCATCACGAAGGGCAGCGGACACGCCCCATCGGACAGTGCTATAAAGGAAGGCCAGCTTCCATCGGCTGTCACACTGGCAGCGGCAGAGCACCGTTCTAAGAATTATTTTCTGCTATTGAGTTATGAAGCTGTCACCCTGTCTGGCAGTTCACTACCGAACATCGACGTTTTCGTGCGATGCTTGCTGCGGAAGATAGCATCGCTACCTCATAACGAACGACAGCGGACACGCCTCATTGGACAGTGCTATATAGGAAGGCCAGCTTCAATCGGCTGTCACACTGGCAGCGGCAGCGGCAGAGCACCGTTCTAAGAAGTGTTTTCTGCTATTGCAGAGATGAAGCTGTGACCCTCTCTGGCATGTCACTACCGAACATCGACGTTTTCGTGTGCTGCTTGCTGCGGAAAATAGCATCGTCACCTCATAACGAACGGCAGCGGACACGCCCCATCGGACAGTGCTATAATGGAAGGCCAGCTTCCATCTGCTGTCACACTGGCAGCGGCAGCGGCAGAGCACCGTTCTATGAAGTATTTTCTGCTATTGCAGATATGAAGCTGTGACCCTGTCTTGAAATTCTCTACCGAACATCGACGTTTTCGTGCCATGCTTGCTGCGGAAGATAGCATCGCTACCTCATAACGAAAGACAGCGGACACTCCAATCGGACAGTGCTATAATGGAAGGCCAGCTTCCATCGGCTGTCACACTGGCAGCGGCAGCGGCAGAGCACCGTTCTAAGAAGTATTTTCTGCTATTCCAGATATGAAGCTGTGACCCTGTCTGGCATTTCACTACCGAACATCGACGTTTTCGTGTGCTGCTTGCTGCGGAAGATAGCATCGCTACCTCATCATGAACGGCAGCGGACACGCCCCATCGGACAGTGCTATAAGTAAGGCCAGCTTCTATCGGCTGTCACACTGGCAGCGGCAGCGGCAGAGCACCGTTCTAAGAGGTGTTTTCTGCTATTGCAGATATGAAGCTGTGACCCTGTCTGGAATTTCACTACCGAACATCGACGTTTTCGTGCGATGCTTGCTGCGGAAGATAGCATCGCTACCTCATAACGAAAGACAGCGGACACTCCAATCGGACAGTGCTATATAGGAAGGCCAGCTTCAATCGGCTGTCACACTGGCAGCGGCAGCGGCAGAGCACCGTTCTAAGAAGTATTTTCTGCTATTGCAGAGATGAAGCTGTGACCCTCTCTGGCATGTCACTACCGAACATCGACGTTTTCGAGTGCTGCTTGCTGCAGAAGATAGCATCGCTACCTCATAATGAATGGCAGCGGACACGCCCCATCGGACAGTGCTATAAAGGAAGGCCAACTTCCATCGGCTGTCACACTGGCAGCGGCAGAGGCAGAGCACCGTTCTAAGAAATATTGTCTGCCAAGGACGCCAAGGACTTGAAAAATTACAGGCCGATCAGCTTACTATCCGTTGCCTACAAAGTATTTACTAAGGTAATCGCTAATAGAGTCAGGGCAACGTTAGACTTTAATCAACCAAATGATCAGGCAGGCTTTCGTAAAGGATATTCTACAATAGATCATATTCACACCATCAATCAGGTGATAGAGAAATGCGCAGAATATAACCAACCTCTATATATAGCTTTCATTGATTACGAGAAAGCATTCGACTCAGTGGAAACCTCAGCAGTCATACAGGCATTGCGTAATCAGGGGGTAGAAGATCCTTATGTCAAAATACTGGAAGATATATATAGCAACTGCACAGCTTCTATAGTCCTCCATAAAGTCAGCAATAAAATTCCAATAAGGAAGGGCGTCAGGCAAGGAGACACGATCTCGCCAATGCTGTTCACCGCATGTTTGCAGGAGGTATTTCGAGGCCTGAATTGGGAACAGTTGGGAATAAGAATAAATGGAGAATACCTAAATAATCTGAGATTTGCTGATGACATCGCCTTGCTGAGTCACTCAGGAGGTGAACTGCAAATCATGATCAACGAGTTAGACAGGCAGAGCAGATCGATGGGTCTAAAAATTAACATGCAGAAAACCAAGGTAATGTTCAACAGCCTAGCAAGGGAACAACAGTTCACAATTGGCAGCGAGAGCCTAGAAATTGTTCCGGAATACGTCTACTTAGGGCAGGTAGTGACAGCTGATCCGGATCATGAGAGGGAGATAACTAGAAGGATAAGAATGGGGTGGAGCGCATATGGCAAATTCTCGCAGATCATGAGTGGCAGTTTACCAATTTCCCTCAAGAGGAAAGTGTACAACAGCATAATCTTACCGGTACTCACCTACGGGGCAGAAACGTGGAGGCTAACGAAAAGAGTTCAGCTTAAGTTAAGGACAACGCAGCCAGCCATGGAAAGAAAAATGATAGGTGTAACGTTAAGAGATCGGAAGCGGGCAGAGTGGGTGAGGGAACAAACACGGGTTAATGACATCCTAGTCGAAATCAAGAGAAAGAAATGGGCTTGGGCAGGGCATGTAATGCGAAGGCAAGATAACCGCTGGTCTTTAAGGGTAACGGAGTGGGTTCCAAGAGAAAGTAAGCGTAGCAGGGGGCGGCAGAAGGTTAGATGGGCGGATGAGATTAAGAAGTTTGCAGGCAAAGGGTGGATGCAGCTGGCAAAGGATAGGGCTAATTGGAGAGACATGGGAGAGGCCTTAGCCCTGCAGTGGGTGTAGTAGGGCTGATGATGATGATGATGATGATGATTGCATATATGAAGCTGTGACCCTGTCTCACATTTCACTACCGAACATGACGTTTTCGTGCGCTGCTTGCTGCGGAAGATAATAGCATCGCTACCTCATCACGAACGGCAGCGGACACGCCCCATCGGACAGTGCTATAATTAAGGCCAGCTTCTATCGGCTGTCACACTGGCAGCGGCAGCGGCAGAGCACCGTTCTAAGAAGTATTTTTTGCTATTTCAGATATGAAGCTGTGACCCTGTCTGGCATTTCACTACTGGACATCGACGTTTTCGTGTGCTGCTTGCTGCGGAAGATAGCATCGCTACCTCATCACGAACGGTAGCGGACACCCCCCATCGGACAGTGTTATAAAGGAAGGCCAGCTTCCATCGGCTGTCACACTGGCAGCGGCAGCGGCAGAGCACCGTTCTAAGAAGTATTTTTTGCTATTTCAGATATGAAGCTGTGACCCTGTCTGGCATTTCACTACCGGACATCGACGTTTTCGTGTGCTGCTTGCTGCGGAAGATAGCATCGCTACCTCATCACGAACGGCAGCGGACACGCCCCATCAAACAGTGCTATAAAGGAAGGCCAGCTTGCATCGGCTCACACTGGCTACGGCAGCGGCACCGGCAGAGCACCGTTCTAAGATGTATTTTCTCCTATTGCAGGTTGGTTGCTAATTTCTCAATACTTTTACCTGCAGTTTATTCTGTTGCTGCCGCTGCTGCCAGAGTGTTTTCACCATTTTCAGTATGCCTCTTGATAAACAGTGTGGAGGATGTGGTGCAGAAATTGAGGAACTTGATTCCATTATAGAATGCAGTGACTGTAAATCAGTGTATCACACGGCGAAATTTGCAGGGATTTCGAATATTACTATAAAGTCGAAAGGGAACAGTACCGCAGTGCGTGGTGTTGCGCAACTTGCAGGCGTTCCAAAAATCGAGCTACACAACTTGATAATTCTGGCAGTACTTCCGATGAACAAGATGATCGAAAACTTTTGAGAGCCATAAATGAAAAGTTGGAGTGCCTTATGCCTCTGAATGAAGCAGTTGATAGCGTTGAAGATCCCATCCAGTACATGAGGAACCAGTATGACGCGCTTTTGTCACGGGTGGAAAGGAATGAACGTGAGGTCAAGGAAATAAAGTGCAAGGTAGATAAGATTGAGAGGCAAGATGCTGAAATGAGCCAGCTGAAAAATGAAATGGATAGTCTTGAATGGAGGAACAGAAAACTTAACCGCGAATTTCATGGAATCAAACAAGCGCAGAATGAGAACCTGCTTGTCGAGAGAAATAAGCTGGCTACCAAAATGAAACTGCCGCAGCTTTTGGAAGGTTACATAGTGGCCGCTCATCGCCTCCGCTCAAAACGAGATAAGATGCCTGGCATAATCTGTCGCTTCGCCAAGAAATCGGTCCGAGACCAATGGTGGCAACATCAGAAAGTGCTGACTGAAAGGAATGAAGGTTTCTTCATATCGGAAAATCTGACAAAAAGGACACGTGTCATGTAGTGTGAAACTAAACTCTGGTCAAAGGCAAAGAAGTACAAGTATATTCGGCACTCGAACAACAAGGTTCCGGTCCGGGAGTCTGATGGTGCGAACGCAGTGGTTATTTCCTGCGCTAGTGACCGTGGCAAACTTCCATAGAAAATATAGACGAACATGAAGTCAAAATGGCACACACACCTAATCAGTCCTACGTACCACGACATTTGTTTTGCAGTAACTTAGGTACCGTTTTTCAAATAGTTTCAAATGTTTTCACCTTAACATATGGTCATTAAATCACAAGCAACAGGATCTTGAACTATTTTTGAAAAGACGGAGCAATCAATTGATGTTATTATGCTCACAGAAACTTGGTGTGTGGATGACGTGAATATCTTTCGGCTACCAATGTACACCACGTTCTACCTCAGTCGATCAACTGGTCGTGGTGGCGAGATATGTATCTTGGTTAAAAGCAATTTTCATTGGAAATAATTAATCAGTTCTCATTAATAACGCACGACAATGAAACCTTCTCATTGAAACTAAATAACATTGTTATTTTTGTGTGCTATCGTTCGCCAAGTGGCTCAGCAACATCATTCCTGGAATTCCTAGAAATTTTTCTTGCCTTTGTAAACAACATCAAAAAAGATCTAATACAACTCAGGCTAATTACTATTTTAAAGACTAATGGATGTTGGAATACTTTCAGTGTTCCTACGAGCGTGACTAAAAATTCAACATCCCTAATTGATGTATTCATTACAAATTTGCGTTCTGAGGCCGTTAAAGCTGGCACCTTCGCATCAAGTTTGAGTGACCACTTGCCGATCTACATGTGTTTCACGGGGCAAGCACAGAAAAATAATGCACCCCCAAACCAAACAATTCAGCTTATGTTTTTTTTTGTTTTTCGTGAGCCTTTTGTTTTTCGTGACAAAATAGCAGACATTTCTTGGGCACCTGTATATGGTCTGAAAGACACAAATTTCGCCTATGAAGCTTTTTGCAAGCTATTAAAAGTTAGTTACGAAGCAAGTTTTCCGATTAAGTGCTGTAAACAAAAAAAAAGTAAATACGTAAATCATGGATGACTACTGAGCTTTCTAACAGGATACGTAGAAAAAATGTCATATTCAACGAATATATAAAGACTAAAGGCACAGTGCTATTTCAGTCCTTCAAGACATTTAGATATCGTTTAGACAAAGATATAAAAAAGGCAAGACGAGATTACTATATACGTGCCTTGTGGGGACCTGCCGCAGTCCCCTGTCCTGCAGCCCCCTGAGTTTGCTTTCCCGCGAGGCACCGTGCAGCGGCAGTCTCACCTCGAGGCTGAGCGCATTCCCTTGTCAGTTACATTAACTGGCAAGAGAGGGCGCCAGCATCGCTACGCGGGAGACTGCCAAAGCCCGCGCGCGGGAGAGGGGGCTTCGGCTGGGATCGTCGGCGCAAGCGGATGTGTCGCTCGCGGCTCCGCTCTTGGCCGGCGGGGCGAAGAAGCGACGGGGAGACAGGCTCCCGTACTCCTCCCGTCCGGCCTTCGGAGTATATATCCCTTGCCCTAGCGCGGGCGAACATTCGCTCGGAACCTTGCTGGTGAGTCGGAGGACCTTGATTCATTAGCGTACCTTGTTGGTAGCTGGCGTTATTGTTTCTGTAGCAATAAATGCCTCTTTGTGTCAGCCAATGTGTCGTTCCTTTCTTCCCCCAGAGCAAGGCCCGCTTTGGTCGGCGAGCGCTCGGTAGCGTACGCGATCACGGGGTGGGGTCCGGGCGGCTTTGAACCGTGTCAGCCGCGATTGAGTGGAGAGAACGTACTTATCTCCCCAATTCAACCCCACAGACTTTAACTCATCAGTTTCTAGCACGGCTCAGTTGTGGAAGAAACTGAAATCATTGTTGAATTACCATGCCCATGGGGAACAAGTACGCCGTTTAAAAATAAATGACATTGAGGTAGAGGATAAAGAACTTGCTGACGCATTTAATGAGCATTTCGTCAACATAGGAAGTAACACTACACCAGGCGCTGATTTTGAAGGCATCTCATACAATTTCAGATCTATATTTTTATGTCGAGTAAATGAGGAAGAGATAGTTAACATAATTCTTAGCCTAAACAATAGTAGTGCTAAGGATATTGATGGCTTTCAAATAAAACCCATTAAATATGTGGCAGATATTCTGTCTCCTTGTATTACCTATATCTTTTATCTCTGCTTAAACACAGGAATCTCTCCCCAAAGAATGCAGATAGCACGAGTCACCGCAATTTTATAAAAGCGGATCGAGATAACTTAGGAAATTATCGACCCATATCAATACTACCGGTATTTTCAAAACCTTTGGAGAAAGTGATCCTAAAGCGATTAACGAATTTCGAGAAAAACATTGCTTGTTATCTGATTCTCAATACGGTTTTCGTAAAGGCTCAGGCACACAGCGCGCGTTACTAGAACAAAAATAATACACCTTAAACCTGATTGAAATAGGTAAACTTATATAGCGGATATTCATTGTTCTCTCTAAAGCGTTTGACTCTATCAATAATCACATCTTAATTAAGAAACTTCAACGCTACGGCTTTCGTGGAAAAGCGGCTCTATTATAAGCTCCTATATGAAAACCGGAAACAAATCGTCGTCATAAACGACCACCTCTCTAACTCATTGCGCATCTTGTCTGGTGTCCCGCTGGGAAGTATATTATGACCTTTTGTATTTAACATTTATGTAAATGACATCGTGAATATTGAGACAACCGCTAAATTTATCATGTACGCGGATGATACCGGCATACTACTAACAGGTAGCACTGGCGATGAGCTTGTCAATGCTGCAAATGTATTGTTGGCAAAATTGGATGCGTGGACAGGTAAAAATAGTCTACAAATATAATGCAAGCAAAAGTTATTTTCTTTCGGAGTCAAAAAAAAACGACTAGCTACAGAAAAAATTATCTATTTCAACACTATTCCTCTAGAAATTACTTCCACTATTAAGACGTTAGGGGCCTATTTTCAGGAAAATATGTCATGGGATGTTCACGTAGACAGTATGCTAATCAAGCTGGCTCAAGTAATAGGGCTAGTATACCGCAATCGTTCTGTACTGCCAACAAAGTTTCTTATGTTAATCTACGATGCCTTGTTTTCATCTCGACTTAATTATTGTCATTTAGTTTGGGCTACAACAACCTATGGAAATTTGCAGAAGCTGCACAAATTACAGAAAAGGTATTTGAGAGTAATAGAAAATCTGCCTTTTAATTCACATACATATCACTTGTTCAGCAAATACAACATATTCCTTGCTACTAAATATTTTTCCCCGCAGGGGGGCGTCTGCAGCTTGCAGGCGTTGGTGAGTGGCGACACCACGGATTCCCGAGCATCCGTAGGGACATCCCCGCAGGGGGGATGAGGGTGAACAGTGCATCACCACGGACCCGAGCACCCGCGCCTAGCCGTGCGCGGCATTGCCGTGTCCGGGGAAAAGGGGATCCTGGTGGTTGAGCCGATGCTGAGCGTTTGGACCTTTAAGGCCCCTCGGCGGAGGCAACACACCACTTTGGCCCCAGCTTCCTGTAGACGGCACCCCCGGCCTGACCCGACCGGGGGAAATCGGCAGTCGCCTTTTCCTGTCCTCCCCTCTGTCGTTCACTTTCCTATCATCTTTCTTAGAACTTTCCTGTCTCCTCCTCCCTTCTCGTTTTTTTTTTCACTTCTCATAGGCGGCGAGGGTTAACCTTGTGTGGCCAACTACCCTGAGTTGCGTCATATTTGATTATAGCAGTGGTGTGCAGTTGGCGTGGGCAGGACTTGTTTTAAAGTTCCTGTCCGTTCCCCTTGTTGGGATCCATGGTGGGTGGCTGGCACCATGGCCGAAGAACAAAATTTTTTATGGCTTCCTCCCTGCTTACTAATGATCTCCCTCTAAAAAGGGGGCGGACCGATGTCACATTCCAGTTTTTCAACAAAAAGAAGACAACTTTTCCGAAGTACCACATCGTCCACAGCAAAGAAACAAAAAAGCCAGCCAGACAAATATCCCCGTTCCTTGTTTCAAGAGTTCTCACAGATTCCTTGGGCCCTCAGTACAAAGTCACAAAGTTGGCCAGTGGTGACCTCCTCCTCGAACTGCTCGACATTACTCAAATATCAAAGCTTGCAAACATTGAAACTTTTGGTGATATTCCTGTCTCTGTCACACCACACAGATCATTGAACACAGTACGCGGTGTCATCTCAAACAATGACTTTCTGCACCTAATAGAGGAAGAGATGCTTGAAGGACTTTTTCCGCAAAATGTAACCAACGTCCATAGATTTACAATCCGCAAAGACAACAAAGAATTTCCAACAAAACAGCTGGTCCTGACGTTTGCCTCTTGCACCCTACCCGAGTCAATCGAGGTAGGCTGTGCAAAAATCTCCGTTCGCCCATATATACCCAACCCTAGACGCTGTTTCAAATGCCAGAAGTTCGGTCACGGCTCACAAAGCTGCCGCGGCCGTAACACCTGTGCTAAATGTGCCTCAAATGACCACCAATCAGACGACTGCGATGACGCGCCACGCTGTGCAAACTGCGAAGGCGACCACGCTGCTTATTCAAGGTCTTGTCCTGCCTGGGAGAAAGAAAGGGAAATAATTACACTAAAGACAAAAAACAATATCAAATTTAAAGAGGCAAGAAGGCGTTATGCGATGTCACATGGCGCTTTCTCCATCACACCTCACACAAACTTCGCCGATGTGGTGCGTGGGCGCGGCGCATCGCATCACAGCGGCCTTCGGCACCTGCCCAGCTCACATTAAGTGAGGTTGAGGCAGGGCCATCCGCGACCCTGGCATATGCAGCGAAAGCTGCTATGCCACCCCCCCAAACGGGCCCACTGGTCACCAAGTGGGCAGCCCGCAAGGCTTCCCCCGTTCGGGAGAAGTCCACCAGCCCCCTGCCCGTGGGTTCCCCGCGGAACTCCAGCGCCTCCACTGAGGCGATGGATACAACTCAAAGCTCGCCTCGGCCGCAACGGCGGCGGGGCTCCCTTGAACGAAAAAAAGAAAAAAATCATGATAACAGTCCCTCAAAAAGGAGGGACCTGAGGTTCAGAATACATCCCCTTAAAATTTATAATGGCGTTTCTTATCCACTGGAACTGCCGTGGAATTTTGAATAACTAAGGTGATGCAACAGATCTCTTACATTCGCTGTCTCCTGTGGCACTGTGCCTTCAGGAGACCAATTTGGGATCTTTACACAAAAATATTTTTAAAAAGTATAAAGTCTTTCGCCATGCCCGTGAGCAGGCGAATAGGCTCTCTGGAGGCGTTGCGGTTTTATTTCAGAGCGGTGTTGGAACGCATGAAATCAAACACAAGATGAATTATGAAGCCGTTGCAGTCACTGTCATTAGCTTTAAAACAATTACCATATGCACAGTGTATCTTCAACCACACCTCACAGTAACACTCCATGACCGAGAAGCACTTTTTAATCAGTTACCGGAGCCATATCTGGTAGTCGGAGATTTTAATGCGCACTCCCCATTTTGGGGGAGTGAACAGACAGACACTAGAGGTCCGGTTTTAGAAGATTTTATTCTGTGCAACAACGTCTGCTTGCTCAATACAGGCAAACCCACATATTGCTCTTCATCCTCGGGTAAGATGATTTGCATAGACTTATCTTTTAGCTCTACATCCGTTTTTACGGATTTTAAGTGGAATGTTCTTGATAACCCATACGGAAGTGATCACTTCCCAGTGATAATTAACTTTTCATCACCACCACCAATCATTCCAACTAAACCACGCCGTTGGAAACTGCACTTAGCGGACTGGCCACTATTTCAAGAAAATGCCGGTCTGGAGAAAATATTTTCGGATGATCTTAGCATTGACGAAATAAATTAAATTTTTACAACATGTATAATTGCGGCTGCACGACTAGCTATTCCGCAGTCGTCAGGAGTAGTGCGCCGAAACCACAAGGTTTGGTATAACCAAGATTGCAGAGAAGCAAAAAAGAATCAAAACAAAGCCTGGGGAACTTTCCGAAGATACCCCACACATGACAACCTCATAAATTTTAAAAAGGCGAGAGCAAAAGCACGACATATCCGTCGCAATGCTGAAAAAACTTCGTGGAAAAACTACGTATCGTCAATAGATAGTTCAGTTACATCAAAACAAATGTGGGAACAAGTCCGCAAACTTAAAGGCAGCTTTTCTCCCTTCACAATTCCTTTCCTAACATCTCCGGATAGACAAACAAGCATTAGCGAACAGGCTGACAAACTAGGGGAACACTTCGCCACAGTTTCGAGCTCCTAACGCTACACAAAATCATTTTTATATTACAAGAACACAACTGAAAAACAACGACTGCCGACCAGTGGCAGTGAAAATGAACATTACAATAAATTTATTAGACTACAAGAAATCCGTACAGTACTTTCGGCCGGCAAACACACGGCACCAGGTCCAGATGAAATCCATTATGAAATGCGTGCACACCTCTCCAAGGATGCTGTAGAAGCTGTTCTGAAATTCTTCAATAAAATATGGCAGTCTGGAAAAATGCCAGAAGCGTGGAAAATCGCCGTGGTTGTGCCATTTCTGAAATCTGGAAAACTGCCAACTTCGGCTGGTAGTTACAGGCCAATAGCACTTACGAGTTGTCTTGCTAAAAGTTTTGAAAGTGTGCTAAACATTAGGTTAAGGTTCATCCTAGAATCGCGAAAACTTCTTGATATCCACCAATGTGGACTTAAAAAACATGCTGTACAAACGATCATCTCGTCCGTTTTGAAAACGCAGTCCGTGAAGCATTCATACACAAACAGCATTGTCTGGCAATATTTTTTGACTTGGAAAAAGCTTACGATACCACCTGGAGGTTTGGGATTCTTCGTGACCTCGCGGATATATGTGTCTGTGGTAGGACGGTAAACTGTCTGTCTAAAAGACTTCCTCTCTGGCCGTTCCTTTCGTGTACGTCTAGGTTTCACGCTTTCGAAAAAATTCACCCATGAAAATGGCGCACCACAGGGCTGTATTCTAAGTACCACACTCTTCATTGTAAAAATGAACTCAATATGGCAAATAATTCCAAAGTCCATCATGTATTGCGTATATGTTAACGACCTTCAAATTTCATGCACATCTTCCAGTTTATCAACATGCGAAACACAGATACAGCTTACACTGAACAAACTAGCGACTTGGACATACCAAAATGGATTTATGTTCTCTCCCCCCCCCCCAAAAAAAAACAGTTGCCGTCCTTTTCTCACTGAAAAGAGGCATGCAGATTGATCCCACCCTGCACTTGAATGAAACTGTTCTATAAGTAAAACAACAGCATAAATTCCTAGGCATAACTTTTGACAGAAAGCTCACATTTCTACCCCACATAAACACCCTCAAAAAGAAAGCTTCCCAATCGCTAAATATACTGAAGATACTCTCACTGAAACATTGGGGGTTCGATAGGTTATGCCTTCTACAGATCTACCGCTCCGTGGTACGGTCCACTTTGGACTATGGATGCATTGTGGATGGTTCTGCAAGACCATCATACCTAAAAAAAACTGGATCCTATACAAAGCCTGGGTCTCCGTTTATCAACTGGTGCATACAGAACATCCCCAATAAACAGTCTATATGTAGAAAGAAATGAAACATCTCTTGCAAACAGAATAGCAATGCTTACCTGTGCATATGTACTAAAAGTAAGATCCTTACCAAAACACCTTTGTTACCCCATAGTTACCAAGTGCACATCTAGAAGACTGTTCAATAATAAACCACAATCAATCAGACCTTTGCTATTACGCTTTGAAGATGCATATCATGAACTGGGAATACTAGATCCTCTACCTAAAATTGCCCCGAGACACGATCCATTTCCACCATAATACGGCCTTCCACTGCATGTGACTGCACGCTTATACAGTTTCGTAAAAAGCAGACACCACACAAACACCCACTACAAGAATACTTGGCTTTGAAAGAAAAATATTCGAGCTACATGGTGTTTTACACAGATGGCTCTAAAACAGCGATCCATGTTGGAAATGCCGTAGTACAGGGGAAATGGGGAAAAATAGTAAGATTACCAAATTATGTATTAATTTTTACTGCCGAATGCTATGCAGTCTGTATGGCTGTGGACAAAATAATACATGAGAA